>NW_027182858.1:237500-522500 GCF_041146395.1 Eulemur rufifrons | reverse complement strand
CCCTCTGTCAGTCCAGTGGTTTGTTTTTATTATGCCCAGAGAGGAGAAGTGGGCATGTGTGTGGCAGGTGAAAAGTGCGGATCCTGTTTCAGACTTAGACTGAAACAGGATCCGCACTTTTCAGCCCGTTCCTTTAAGACTCCTTTGATTCATTCTCAATGATGGTGGAATGGTGGTGACCTCCTGGATTCGTGCTCCTGGAGTGGAAGGCATGGGTCTCCCACTGCCACAACCCTAGAGGTTCACTTCCCCACAAGAACGGTGGTGTGAATCCATGGAGAATCAGCGTGGGACAGAGAGAGAGAGCAAGAAAAGACTGAGGTGATTAGGGAAATAAATCACCAAAATCTGGAGAGTGCGGGATGGCCAATAGAGAAGGGAGCACGGGACAGCTGTACCCACCTCACCAGAGAGTGGGGTGGGTTCAGCCCCACAGGAAAGCATCTTGTTCCCCCTCTGACCTCCACACCCACTCAATTGAGGATCTGCCTGAAGTCGGTGCAGAATCGCCACGGGAGATGTGGGGCTCTGCAGAGAGGAGACATTGGCAGGAGGCATTTTGGACCCTGGAGTGCTGTGCGCAGCTGACGCACCTAGCAACTGTCTCCTATACGTGGGCGGTGGGGCTGCTTTGGTCCCGGCTCTAGCAGACGCCAAACTGCCTCGTATAGGTGGGCGGCTGGATTCTCCCGCTCCCCGGCTCCTCTGGCCTCTGCCGGTCCCTGAGCATTCAACCCCAGTGACAGTGATCTGCAGACGGGCGGCCGCCATTGTCGGGGTCCACAGCCTAAACGCTGAGGAGCGATTGGGTACCGGGCGGCTCCCTGGGCGGCTCCCTTCCCTAGTCCACGGACCCTGACTAGGAGCTCCACCTTTGTGTGAACACTGAATGGTTCCCCAGTCACGAGAGAGTGGAGCGTGGACCTTGCAGACATTGGGGTGGGGCAGACCATCTCCCGCGGGAACTGCAGTGGCTGGGGCGCTGGGCGAATGAGGGCACCGCTCCACTCTCCCTATCCACTGTCTTTCTTGCAGAGAGAGACAGAAGCCACCTCGGGAGAGGAAGAGGGGCAGCCCCCCCAGCGGAGCTAGCAAAATCCTGAACAATATGTGAAGGGCTCCCCCTAGTGACAGAGGAGGCAGCTTACCTGGCACTCACAGTGTGCCCCTATCCAGACTAAAGCTGAAAGAAGGGATCTTAAGGATTCATTCAGATGGGAAGGGCTCAGCGAAGGAACTCTAGGAGTATAAAGAATCAAGCTGAAACCATGCCCTCAAAGAGGATTACTAGTTCTCCACCAATTAACACAAAGCAGATTCCAAATAGCAACATGTCACAGGAAGAATTTCAAACATGGATCATAAATACGCTGAACATTATGCAAGAAAAAATGGATAATCAACACAAAGAAACCACAAAAAAGATCCAGGACTTGGAAGAAAAATTCACCAAAGAAATTGAAATACTGAAGAAAAATCAAACTGAACTCCTGGAAATGAAAAATTTATTCAAGGAGCTACAAAACACAGTGGAAAGTCTCAAGAGCAGGGTAGATCAAACAGAAGAAAGAATCTCAGAGATCGAAGATAACACTTTCCAATTAAATAAGGCAGTCACAGAGTTAAAACAAAGAAACATGAGAAATAATCATAGTCTACAAGAAATGTGGGATTATGTAAAGAAGCCTAACGTGAGAGTTATCGGCATTCCTGAGGGTGAAGAAGACAATAAGCAAGGGTTGAATAAAGTATCTGAAGATATAATTGAGGAAAATTTCCCAGGCCTTGCCAAATCTCTAGATACATAGGTTCAAGAAGCTCAAAGAACCTCTGAGAGATTCATACCAAATAGGAAGACACCACGTCATGTAGTTATCAGACTGACCAAAATATCCACTAACGAGGCCCTTCTTCAATCTGTAAGGAGAAAAAAACAAGTAACATACAAAGGAAAGCCCATCCGAATCACGCCAGATTTCTCAACTGAAACCTTACAAGCAAGAAGAGATTGGAGCCCCATTCTCACTCTTCTGAAACAGAATAATGCCCAGCCTAGAATCCTGTACCCAGATAAGCTCAGTTTTATATATGAAGGTGAAATTAAGACATTCTCAGATAAACAAAAACTCAGAGAATTCACCAAGACAAGAGCAGCTTTCCAAGAAGTATTCAAAACAGAGTTACACGTGGTCCAGCACAAGAAGGACCTTCGAATGTAACACTAATCAAGAGATAAATATGAAAACACAGTTATCATAATGGCTCAAGAGAGAAAACAGATCAATGAAATTCAGCCCAACATGAGGAACAGCAATCTGTCTCGCTTATCAGTTCTCTCATTAAATGTGAATGGATTGAATTCCCCACTCAAGAGACATGGACTGGCCCGATGGATAAAAAAGATATAAGCCAAGTATCTGCTGTCTTCAGGAAACTCATCTAACCTGCAAGGATGCATTTAGACTGAAAATAAAAGGGTGGAAATCAATATTCCAAGCAAATGGAACCCAAAAGAAAGCTGGCGTGGCAGTTCTAATCTCCGATAACGTAGTTTTTAAATCAACAAAAGTAAAGAAAGACAAAGATGGTTACTATATACTGGTGAAGGGTACAATTCAACAAGAAGACATAACTATACTTAACATATATGCACCCGATCTAGGTGCACCCAGATTCATAAAGCAAACCCTACTTGATCTGAACCAAATGATAGATAACAACACTTTAGTAGCCAGAGATTTTAACACGCCACTGACAGTTCAAGACAGATCCTCCAAACAAAAAATAAACAAAGAAATATTGGACGTATATAGAATGCTAGAACAAATGGGCCTGACTGACATCTACAGGACATTCTACCCAAATACCACTGAATATAAGTTCTTCTCATCAGCTCATGGGACATTCTCCAAGATTGACCATATCTTAGGACATAAAGCATGTCTTAAAAAATTTAAAAATATAGAAATAATACCATGCAGCTTCTCGGATCACAGTGGAATAAAAGTAACAATGAACCCTAACAGAAATCCTCATTTCTACTCAAAGTCATGGAAGCTAAATAACCTTCTCCTGAACAATCATTTTATAAATGAAGAAATCAAGTCAGAAATCAAAAGATTCTCTGAATTAAATGACAAAGGAGATACAACTTATCAAAATCTGTGGGACACAGCTAAAGCAGTCCTGAGAGGAAAATTTATTTCCATAAATGCCTATACCAAAAAGACAGAAAACTTACAAATAGACAATCTAATGAATAGACTCAAAGAGCTGGAGAAGAAAGAAGAGACCAAACCCAAACCCAGCAGAAGGAAATTATTAAGATTAAATCAGAACTAAATGAAAAGGACCATAAGGGAGATTAAACCAAACCATAACGGAGATTAATAAAACCAAAAGTTGGTTCTTTGAAAAAATAAACAAAATTGACACACCTCTGGCTAAACTAACCAAGAGCAGAAAAGAAAAATCTCTTATAACCTCGATCAGGAACACGAAAGGAGTAATCACGACTGATGCCACAGAGATACATGATATCATCTATGAATTCTACAAAAATCTTTATGCACACAAATTAGAAAACCTGGAGGAAATGGACAAATTCTTATAAACACACAGCCTTCCCAGGCTCAACCAGGAAGAAATAGAATTCCTGAATAGACCGATATCTAGATCTGAAATTGAAACAGCAATAAAAAACCTTCCCAAAAAGAAAAGCCCTGGACCAGATGGGTTCACACCTGAATTCTACCATACCTACAAAGAAGAACTGGTGCCCATCGTACATAAACTATTCTCCAATATAGAGAAGGATGGGATTCTCCCCAACACTTTTTACCAAGCCAACATAATCCTGATACCAAATCCAGGAAAGGATGCAACTAAAACAGAGAACTATAGACCAATTTCTCTTATGAATATAGATGCAAAAATTCTCAATAAAATTCTAACAAATCGAATCCAAGTGCTTATCAAAAAAATAATCCATCACGACCAAGTGGGCTTCATCCCAGAGATGCAGGGATGGTTTGACATATGGGAATGTAATTCATCACATAAATAGAAGCAAAAATAAAGATCAGATGATCCTCTCAATAGATGCAGAGAAAGCATTTGACAAAATTCAACACCCTTTTATGATAAGAACACTTAACAAAATAGGCATAGATGGGGCCTATATAAAAATGATACAAGCCATATACGACAAACCCTCAGCCAACATCATACTGAATGGGGAAAAACTGAAAGCATTCCCACTTCAAACTGGAACCAGACAAGGCTTACCACTGTCCCCATTACTTTTCTACATAGTATTGGAAGTCCTTGCAAGAGCTATCAGGCAAGAGAGCAGAATCAAGGGAGTTGAAATAGGGACAGAAGAGATCAAACTCTCACTCTTTGCTGATGATATGATGTTATATCTATAAAACCCCAAGGTTTCAACCAAGAGACTCCTGGAATTGATCAATGAATTCAGTAAAGTCTCAGGATAGAAAATCAATACACACAAATCAGAGGAATTCATATATGCCAATAACAGTCAAATGGAAAACCAAATTAAGGACTCAATACCCTTCAAAATAGCAACAAAGAAAATAAAATACCTAGGAATTTATTTAACTAAGGAGGTAAAGGACCTCTATAGGGAGAACTATGAAACACTGAGGAAGGAAATTGCAGAACATGTAAATAGGTGGAAAACCATACCATGCTCATGGATCGGTAGAATCAACATTGTTAAAATGTCTATACTGCCCAAAGTTATCTACAGATTCAATGCAATCCTTATTAAATTACCAACATCTTTTTTCACAGACATAGAAAAAATAATTTTACGCTTTGTATGGAACCAGGGAAGACCCCGTTTAGCAAAAGCAATCTTAAACAACAAAAACAAAATGGGAAGTATTAATTTGCCAGACTTCAAACTATACTACAAGGCTGTGGTTCTTAAAACAGCCTGGTACTGGCACAAGTGCAGGGACACAGACCAGTGGAACAGAACAGAAAATCCCAATATAAAACCATCCTCATATAGCCATCTAATCTTTGACAAAGCAGACAAAAACATACTCTGGGGAAAAGATTCCTTATTTAATAAATGGTGCTGGGAAAACTGGATATCCACATGTAGAAGACTAAAACAGGACACACAAAAATCAAATCACAGTGGTTAACAGACTTAAACCTAAGGTCAGAAACTATTAGAATTCTAGAAGAAAATGTAGGAAAGACTCTTACAGACATTGGCCTAGGCAAAGAATTTATGAAGAAGACCCCTAAAGCAATCACAGCAACAACAAAAATAAATAAATGGGACCTGATCAAATTAAAAAGCTTCTGCACAGCCAAAGAAACAGTCACGAGAGTAAATGGACAACCTACAGAATGGGAAAAAATTTTCGCATACTACACATCAGATAAAGGACTGATAACAAGAATCTATTTAGAACTCAGAAAAATCAGTAAGAAAAAATCAAACAACCCTATCAAAAAGTGGGCAAAGGACATAAATAGAAATTTTTCAAAAGAAGATATAAAAATGGCTAACAAACATATGAAAAAGTGTTCAACATCTCTAATCATCAGGGAAATGCAAATCAAAACCACAATGAGATATCACTTAACTCCAGTAGGAATGGCCTTTATCAAAAAGTCCCAAAACTATACATGTTGGTGTGGGTGTGGCGAGATAGGTACATTCATAAACTGCTGGTGGGACTGTAAACTAGTGCAGCCCCTGTGGAAAGCAATGTGGAGATACCTTAAACAGATTCAAGTAGACCTACCATTCGATCCAGCAATTCCATTATTGGACATCTACCCAGAAGAACAAAAGTCATTCTATAAAAAAGACACCTGCACCTGAATGATTATAGCAGCACAATTCACAATCACAAAGATGTGGAAACAACCCAAATGCCCATCAATTCATGAATGGATTAGCAAAATGTGGTATATGTATACCATGGAATATTACTCAGCTATTAGAAATAATGGCGATATGGCATCTCTTTGGTTCTCCTGGAGAGAGCTGGATCCCATTCTATTAAGTGAAGTATCCCAAGAATGGAAAAATAAGCACCACATGTACTCACCAGCAAATTGGTTTCCCTGAGTGCACATTTGGGAACAACACCAATTGGGTATCGGAGAGAGGTTGGGGCCGGGTGGAAGGGATGGGTGTATACCTACTTGATGAATGTGATGTGCACTGCCTGGGGAATGGACACCCTTCAAGTTCTAACTGGGGGGGATGGGGTGGGGGAGAGGAGGGGTGCACACCTACATGATGAATGTGATGTGCACTGACTAGGGAATGGACAAAATTGAAGCTCAGAATCGGGGGAAAGGGGAGGCATGGGGAATGTATATAGCCTGATCTTTTGTACCCCCATAATGAGCTAACAAACAAACAAACAAACAAAAAAGAATCGTTTGATTCATCAGCTGGGAATACACCATGGTTCTTTAAAGACCTCTATGCGTGGGCCCAGGTAACTGGCAAGTTCCAAGAAGTATGCCACAGAGCTTTTGAAATAACCACTACGTTGAGAATTATTTGCTAGTTTTTGCACCACCTTTCACCATAATTGTGATAAGGTTCGTCCGTGCCTCCTTCAACCCAAGATGGCTGGGGCGGACAAAAGTATGCTGAGGCCTAGTTCACTTGGTGTTGCCGATAGTTGGTACTGGAGCCTGGCAAGAAGCCATGTTATTAAGAGTCATTCCACCATCCTTTCTCCATCATTTTAAAAGGCAGAACACCTTTTTCCAGTTATCATAAGAATGAGTTGCTGGAGGGGACGTTTTTGAGTGGGGTCGGGTGGTGCGTTGAGGGGAAGGCTCTCTGTCTGTCTGGTGGTTTGTCTTTATTATGCCCAAAGAGGAGAGGTGGGCATGTGTGTGGCAGGTGAAAAGTACGGATCCTGTTTCAGTCTTAGACTGAAACAGGATCCGCACTTTTCAGCCAGTTCCTTTACGAATCCTTTGATTCATCAGCTGGGAATCCACCATGGCTGTCGAGACCCCTCTATGTGTGGGTCCAGGTAACTGGCTAGTTCCAAGATGTATGCCGCAGAGCTTTGGAAATAACCACTACATTGAGTATTATTTGCCAGTTTTTGCAGCAACTTTCACAATGATTGTGAAAAGGTTAGGCAGTGCATCCTGAAACCCAAGCTGGCTTCCACAGAAAAAACTACGGTTAGGCCAATCTCCCTTGGAGTTGCCGATAATTGGTACTGGTCCGTGGCAAGAAGCCATTCCTTTAAGTATCATTCCACCTTCCTTTCACAACTATTTTAAAAGGCAGAGCACCTATTGCCATTTAGCTTAAGGATGAGTCGCTGGAGGAAACGTTTTTGTGTGGGGTGGGAGAGGCAGAGCCAGGCCCTCTGTCAGTCCAGTGGTTTGTTTTTATTATCCCCGGAGAGGAGAAGTGGACATGTGTGTGGCAAGTGAAAAGTGTGGATCCTGTTTCAGTCTTAGACTGATACAGGATCGGCACTTTTCATCCTGTTCCTTTAAGAATCCTTTGCTTCATCAGCTGGGAATCCACCATAGTTCTCTACACCCCAGTATGTGTGGACCCACTTAACAGGCTAGTTCAAAGAAGTATGCCACAGAGCATTTGAAATAACCACTACCATGGAAATTATTTGCCAGCTTTTCCAGCACTTTTACCATAATTTTGATAAGGTTCATTTGTGCTTCCTTAAACCCTAGATGGCTTCCATGGACAAACCTATACTGAGGGTTCTCTCGCTTGGTGTTGCCAATACTTGGTACGGGAGTCTGACAAGAATCCAGTCTTTTAATTATCATTGCCCCATCCTTTCTCCCTTATATTAAAAGGTGAGCAACTTTCGGCAGTTAGCATAAGGATGAGTCAACGGAGGGGACGTTTTTGGGTGGGATCGGGGTGGTTTGGGGGACAGTCCCTCTGTCAGTCTGGTTGTTTGTGTTTATTATGCCCAGACAGGGAAGTGGATATATTTGTGGCAGGTGAAATGTGCGGATCCTGTTTCAGTTAGACTGAAACAGTATCCGCACTTTTCAGCCGGTTCCATTAAAAATCCTTTGATTCATCAGCTGGGAATCCACCATGGTTCCTTAGAACCCTCCATGCATGGGCCCATGAACTGGCCTGTACCAAGATGTATGCTGCACAGCTTTTGAGATAAACACTACGTGTAGAATTATTTGCCAGTTTCTGCAGCACATATCACCATAATTGTGATAAGGATCGTCTGTGCCTCCTTAAACACAAGATGGCTGCCACGGAGAAAACTATGCTGAGGCCTAGGTCACTTGGATTTCACGACACTTGTTACTGGAGGCTGGAAGGAGGCCATTCTTTTAAGTATCATTCCACCATACTTTCCCCATTATTTTAAAATGCACGGAAACCTTTGCAAGTTAGCATAATAATTAGTAGCTGGAGGGGACATTTTTATTTGTGGGGTCGGTGTGGGTGGGGGGCGCAGGCCCTCTGTCAGTTCGCTGGATGGTTTTTATTTTCCCCAGACCGGAGAAGTGGGCATGTGTGTGGCAGGTAAAAAGTTCGGACCCCGTTTCTGTCTTAGACTGAAACAGAAACCGCACTTTTCACCCCGTTCCATTAAGAATCCCTTGCTTCATCAGCTGGGAATCCACCATGGGCCTCTAGACTGCTCTATGCGTGGGCCCAGTTAACTGGCTAGTTCAAAGAATTATGCCGCAGAGCTTTTCAAGTAACCACTACCATGAGAATTACTTGACCGCTTTTGCAGCACCTTTCACCATAATTGTGATAAGGTTCATCTGTGCCTCCTTAAACCCAAGATGGCTGCCAGGGACAAACGTGTGCTGAGGCCTAGGTGACTTGCTGTTGCCAATACTTGGTATGGGAGTCTGGCAATAAGCCAGTCTTTTAGGTATAATTCCACCATTCTATCTCCATTATTTTAAAAGGCAGAGGACGTATTGCCAGATAGCATAAGGATCAGTCGCTGGAGGGCATGATTTTGTGTGGGGTGGTGGGGGGCGGGGGCAGGCCATCTGTCAATCCGATGGGTTGTTTTTGTTATCCCTAGAGAGGAGAAGTGGGCATGTGTGTTGCAGGCAAAAAGTCCGAATCCTGTTTCAGTCAGGATCTGCACTTTTCAGCCTGTTCCTTTAAGAATCCTTAGATTCATCACCTTGGAATCCACCATGGTTCTCTAGACCCCTCTATGCGTGGGCCCAGGTAACAGGCTTCTTCCAAGAAGTATGCCACAGAGCTTTTGAATTAAACAGTACGTTGAGAATTATTTGCCGGGTTTTCAGCACGTTTCAACATAATTATGATAAAGTTTGTATATGCCTCCTTAAACCCAACATGGCTGCCACGGGCATAACTATGCTGAGGCGTAGCTGACTTGGTGTTGCCTATTTTTGTTAGTGGAGACTGACAAGAAGCCATTCTTCTAAGTATCATCCCACCACCATTTTTCCATTGTTTTAAAATGCAGGGAAATTTTGCAAGTTAGCATTATAATTAGTAGCTGGAGGGTACGGTTTTTTTTTTTTTTGTGTGGTCAATGTGGATGGTGGGGGTCAGGCCCTCTGTCAGTTCGCTGGTTACTTTTTATTATCCCCAGAGAGGAGAAGTGGGCATGTGTTTGGCAGGTGAAAAGGGCGGATTCTGTTTCAGAGAATTAACGATGATCCCCATGGTGATCCCGTTCCTTACAAATCCTTTACTTCATCAGCTGGAAATCCACCATGGTTCTATATACTCCTCTTTGCGTGGGAACAGGTAACTGGCTTGTTCCAAGAAGTATGCCGCAGAGCTTTTCAATTAACCACTACGTTGAAAATTATTTGCAGGTGTTCAGCGTTTCACCATAATTGTGAGAACCTTTGTTTGTGCCTCCTGAAACCCAAGAAGGCTGCGACGGACATAACTATGCTGAGGAGTAGCTGACTTGGTGTTGCCTATTTTTGTTAGTGGAGACAGACAAGAAGCCATTCTTCTAAGTCTGACCCCACCACCATTTTTCCATTGTTTTAAAATGCAGGGAAATTTTGCAAGTTAGCATTATAATTAGTAGCTGGAGGGTACGGGTTTTTTTTTGTGTGTGTGGTCGATGTGGATGGGGGGGTCAGGCCCTCTGTCAGTTCGCTGGTTAGTTTTTATTATCCCCTGAGAGGAGAAGTGGGCATGTGTTTGGCAGGTGAAAAGGGCGGATTCTGCTTCAGAGAATTAACGATGATCCCCATGGTCATCCCGTTCCTTTAATAATCCTTTACTTCATCAGCTGGAAATCCACCATGGTTCTCTATACTCCTCCTTGCGTGGGAACAGGTAACTGGCTTGTTCCAAGAAGTATGCCGCAGAGCTTTTCAATTAACCACTACATTGAAAATTATTTGCAGGTGTTCAGCGTTTCACCATAATTGTGAGAACTTTGTTTGTGCCTCCTGAAACCCAAGAAGGCTGGGACGGACATAACTATGCTGAGGAGTAGCTGACTTGGTGTTGCCTATTTTTGTTATTGGAGACTGACAAGAAGCCATTCTTCTAAGTATCATCCCACCACCATTTTTCCATTGTTTTAAAATGCAGGGAAATTTTGCAAGTTAGCATTATAATTAGTAGCTGGAGGGTACGGTTTTTTTTTGTGTGTGTGGTCGATGTGGATGGGGGGGGGTCAGGCCCTCTGTCAGTTCGCTGGTTAGTTTTTATTATCCCCAGAGAGGAGAAGTGGGCATGTGTTTGGCAGGTGAAAAGGGCGGATTCTGTTTTAGAGAATTAACGATGATCCCCATGGTCATCCCTTTCCTTAAATAATCCTTTACTTCATCAGCTGGGATTCCACCATAGTTCTATATACCCCTCTTTGCGTGGGAACAGGTAACTGGCTTGTTCCAAGAAGTATGTCGCAGAGCTTTTCAATTAACCACTACGTTGAAAATTATTTGCAGGTGTTCAGCGTTTCACCATAATTGTGAGAACCTTTGTTTGTGCCTCCTGAAACCCAAGAAGGCTGCAACGGACATAACTATGCTGAGGCGTAGCTGACTTGGTTTTGCCTATTTTTGTTAGTGGAGACTGACAAGGATCCATTCTTGTAAGTATCATCTCACCATCATTTTTCCATTGTTTAAAAATGCAGGAAAATTTTGCAAGTTAGCATTATAATTAGTAGCTGGAGGCTACGGTGTTTTTTTTTTTTTTTTCCTGTGGGGTCGGTGTGGATGTGTTGGTCAGGCCCTCTGTCAGTTCCCCGGTTGGTTTTTATTATCCCCAGAGAGGAGAAGTGGGTATTAGTATGGCAGGTGAAAACTGCGGATCTGTTTCAGAGAATTAAACAGGATACGCATGGTAATCCCGTTCCTTTAAGAATCCTTTGCTTCATGAGCTGGGAATCCACCATGGTTCTATATACTTGTCTATGCGTGGGCACAGGAAACTGGCTAGTTCCAAGAAGTATGCCTCAGAGCTTTTCAATTAACCAGTATGTTGACAATCCTTTGCAGGTTTTCAGCGTTTCACCATAATTGTGATAACGTGTGTATGTGCCTACTGAAACCAAATATGGCTGCTACGGACATAACTATGCTGAGGCGTAGCTGACTTGGTGTTGCCTATTTTTGTCAGTGGAGACTGACAAGAAGCCATTCTTCTAAGTATCATCCCACCATCATTTCTCCATTGTTTAAAAATGCAGGGAAATTTTGCAAATTGGGGTTATAATTAGTAGCTGGAGGGTACTTTTTTGTTTTGTGGGGTCGGTCAGGATGGGTGTTCAGCCCCTCTGTCAGATCGCTGGTTTGATTTTATTATACCCAGAGAAGAGTAGTGGGCATGTGTTTGGCAGGTGAAAAGTGCGGATTCTGTTTCAGAGAATTAAACAGGATCCGCATGGTCATCTCATTCCTTTAAGAATCCTTTGCTTCATCAGCTGGGATTGCACCATGTTTCTATATACTCCTCTATGCGTGGGCACAGGTACCTAGCTTGTTCCAAGAATTATGCTGGAGAGTTTTCAAATTAACCAGTACGTTGAAAATTATTTGCAGGTTTTCAGCGTTTCACCATAATTTTGATAACGTTTGTATGTCACTCCTGAAACCCAAGAAGGCTGCGACGGACATAACTATGCTGAGGAGTAGCTGACTTGGTGTTGCCTGTTTTTGTTAGTGGAGACAGACAAGAAGCCATTCTTCTAAGTATGACCCCACCACCATTTTTCCATTGTTTTAAAATGCAGGGAAATTTTGCAAGTTAGCATTATAATTAGTAGCTGGAGGGTACGGTTTTTTTTTGTGTGTGTGTGGTCGATGTGGATGGGGGGGGGTCAGGCTCTCTGTCAGTTCGCTGGTTAGTTTTTATTATCCCCAGAGAGGAGAAGTGGGCATGTGTTTGGCAGGTGAAAAGGGCGGATTCTGTTTCAGAGAATTAACGATGATCCCCATGGTCATCCCGTTCCTTTAATAATCCTTTACTTCATCAGCTGGAAATCCACCATGGTTCTATATACTCCTCTTAGCGCGGGAACAGATAACTGCCTTGTTCCAAGAAGTATGCCGCAGAGCTTTTCAATTAACCACTCCGTTGAAAATTATTTGCAGGTGTTCAGCGTTTCACCATAATTGTGAGAACCTTTGTTTGTGCCTCCTGAAACCCAAGAAGGCTGCCATGGACATAGCTATGCTGAGGAGTAGCTGACTTGGTGTTGCCTATTTTTGTTAGTGGAGACTGACAAGAAGCCATTCTTCTAAGTATCATCCCACCACCATTTTTCCATTGTTTTAAAATGCAGGGAAATTTTGCAAGTTAGCATTGTAATTAGTAGCTAGAGGGTACGGTTTTTTTTGTGTGTGTGTGGTCGATGTGGATGGGGTGGTCAGGCCCTCTGTCAGTTCGCTGGTTAGTTTTTATTATCCCCAGAGAGGAGAAGTGGGCATGTGTTTGGCAGGTGAAAAGGGCGGATTCTGTTTCAGAGAATTAACGATGATCCCCATGGTCATCCCGTTCCTTTAATAATCCTTTACTTCATCAGCTGGAAATCCACCATGGTTCTATATACTCCTCTTAGCGTGGGAACAGATAACTGGCTTGTTCCAAGAAGTATGCCGCAGAGCTTTTCAATTAACCACTACGTTGAAAATTATTTGCAGGTGTTCAGCGTTTCACCATAATTGTGAGAACCTTTGTTTGTGCCTCCTGAAACCCAAGAAGGCTGCGACAGACATAACTATGCTGAGGAGTAGCTGACTTGGTGTTGCCTATTTTTGTTAGTGGAGACTGACAAGAAGCCATTCTTCTAAGTCTCATCCCACCACCATTTTTCCATTGTTTTAAAATGCAGGGAAATTTTGCAAGTTAGCATTATAATTAGTAGCTGGAGGGTACGGTTTTTTTTTTTGTGTGTGGTCGATGTGGATGGTGGGGGACAGGCCCTCTGTCAGTTCGCTGGTTAGTTTTTATTATCCCCAGAGAGGAGAAGTGGGCATGTGTTTGGCAGGGGAAAAGGGCAGATTCTGTTTCAGAGAATTAACGATGATCCCCATGGTCATCCCGTTCCTTTAATAATCCTTTACTTCATCAGCTGGAAATCCACCATGGTTCTATATACTCCTCTTTGCCTGGGAACAGGTAATTGGCTTGTTCCAAGAAGTATGCCGCAGAGCTTTTCAATTAACCACTACGTTGAAAATTATTTGCAGGTGTTCAGCGTTTCACCATAATTGTGAGAACCTTTGTTTGTGCCTCCTGAAACCCAAGAAGGCTGGGACGGACATAACTATGCTGAGGAGTAGCTGACTTGGTGTTGCCTATTTTTGTTAGTGGAGACTGACAAGAAGCCATTCTTCTAAGTATCATCCCACCACCATTTTTCCATTGTTTTAAAATGCAGGGAAATTTTGCAAGTTAGCATTATAATTAGTAGCTGGAGGGTACGGTTTTTTTTTGTGTGTGTGGTCGATGTGGATGGGGGGGGCGTCAGGCCCTCTGTCAGTTCGCTGGTTAGTTTTTATTATCCCCAGAGAGGAGAAGTGGGCATGTGTTTGGCAGGTGAAAAGGGCGGATTCTGTTTCAGAGAATTAACGATGATCCCCATGGTCATCCCTTTCCTTAAATAATCCTTTACTTCATCAGCTGGAAATCCACCATGGTTCTCTATACTCCTCTTTGCGTGGGAACAGGTAACTGCCTTGTTCCAAGAAGTATGCCGCAGAGCTTTTCAATTAACCACTACGTTGAAAATTATTTGCAGGTGTTCAGCGTTTCACCATAATTGTGAGAACCTTTGTTTGTACCTCCTGAAACCCAAGAAGGCTGCGACGGACATAACTATGCTGAGGCGCAGCTGACTTGGTTTTGCCTATTTTTGTTAGTGGAGACTGACAAGGATCCATTCTTGTAAGTATCATCTCACCATCATTTTTACATTGTTTAAAAATGCAGGAAAATTTTGCAAGTTAGCATTATAATTAGTAGCTGGAGGCTACGGTGTTTTTTTTTTTTTTTTTTTTCCTGTGGGGTCGGTGTGGATGTGTTGGTCAGGCC
The DNA here is from genome assembly GCF_041146395.1 of Eulemur rufifrons. NCBI lineage: Eukaryota > Metazoa > Chordata > Mammalia > Primates > Lemuridae > Eulemur > Eulemur rufifrons. Next base: position 507,955 of record NW_027182858.1, on the reverse strand, counting down.
CTCTGTCAGTTCCCCGGTTGGTTTTTATTATCCCCAGAGAGGAGAAGTGGGTATTAGTATGGCAGATGAAAACTGCGGATCTGTTTCAGAGAATTAAACAGGATCCGCATGGTATTCCCGTTCCTTTAAGAATCCTTTGCTTCATGAGCTGGGAATCCACCATGGTTCTATATACTTGTCTATGCGTGGGCACAGGAAACTGGCTAGTTCCAAGAAGTATGCCTCAGAGCTTTTCAATTAACCAGTATGTTGACAATCCTTTGCAGGTTTTCAGCGTTTCACCATAATTGTGATAACGTGTGTATGTGCCTACTGAAACCAAATATGGCTGCTACGGACATAACTATGCTGAGGCGTAGCTGACTTGGTGTTGCCTATTTTTGTCAGTGGAGACTGACAAGAAGCCATTCTTCTAAGTATCATCCCACCATCATTTCTCCATTGTTTAAAAATGCAGGGAAATTTTGCAAATTGGGGTTATAATTAGTAGCTGGAGGGTACTTTTTTGTTTTGTGGGGTCGGTCAGGATGGGTGTTCAGCCCCTCTGTCAGATCGCTGGTTTGTTTTTATTATACCCAGAGAAGAGTAGTGGGCATGTGTTTGGAAGGTGAAAAGTGCGGATTCTGTTTCAGAGAATTAAACAGGATCCGCATGGTCATCTCATTCCTTTAAGAATCCTTTGCTTCATCAGCTGGGATTCCACCATGTTTCTATATACTCCTCTATGCGTCGGCACAGGTACCTAGCTTGTTCCAAGAATTATGCTGGAGAGTTTTCAAATTAACCAGTACGTTGAAAATTATTTGCAGGTTTTCAGCGTTTCACCATAATTTTGATAACGTTTGTATGTCCCTCCTGAAACCCAAGAAGGCTGCGACGGACATAACTATGCTGAGGAATAGCTGACTTGGTGTTGCCTATTTTTGTTAGTGGAGACAGACAAGAAGCCATTCTTCTAAGTATGACCCCACCACCATTTTTCCATGGTTTTAAAATGCAGGGAAATTTTGCAAGTTAGCATTATAATTAGTAGCTGGAGGGTACGGTTTTTTTTTGTGTGTGTGTGGTCGATGTGGATGGGGGGGGGTCAGGCCCTCTGTCAGTTCGCTGGTTAGTTTTTATTATCCCCAGAGAGGAGAAGTGGGCATGTGTATGGCAGGTGAAAAGGGCGGATTCTGTTTCAGAGAATTAACGATGATCCCCATGGTCATCCCGTTCCTTTAATAATCCTTTACTTCATCAGCTGGAAATCCACCATGGTTCTATATACTCCTCTTAGCGCGGGAACAGATAACTGCCTTGTTCCAAGAAGTATGCCGCAGAGCTTTTCAATTAACCACTACGTTGAAAATTATTTGCAGGTGTTCAGCGTTTCACCATAATTGTGATAACGTTTGTTTGTGCCTCCTGAAACCCAAGAAGGCTGCGACGGACATAACTATGCTGAGGAGTAGCTGACTTGGTGTTGTCTATTTTTGTTAGTGGAGACTGACAAGAAGCCATTCTTCTAAGTATCATCCCACCACCATTTTTCCATTGTTTTAAAATGCAGGGAAATTTTGCAAGTTAGCATTATAATTAGTAACTGGAGGGTACGGTTTTTTTTTTTTGTGTGGTCAATGTGGATGGTGGGGGTCAGGCCCTCTGTCAGTTCGCTGGTTAGTTTTTATTATCCCCAGAGAGGAGAAGTGGGCATGTGTTTGGCAGGTGAAAAGGGCGGATTCTCTTTCAGAGAATTAACGATGATCCCCATGGTGACCCCGTTCCTTTAATAATCCTTTACTTCATCAGGTGTAAATCCACCTTGGTTCTATATACTCCTCTTTGCGTGGGAACAGGTAACTGGCTTGTTCCAAGAAGTATGCCGCAGAGCTTTTCAATTAACCACTACGTTGAAAATTATTTGCAGGTGTTCAGCGTTTCACCATAATTGTGAGAACCTTTGTTTGTGCCTCCTGAAACCCAAGAAGGCTGCGACGGAGATAACTATGCTGAGGCGTAGCTGACTTGGTGTTGCCTATTTTTGTTAGTGGAGACTGACAAGAATCCATTCTTCTAAGTATCATCCCACCACCATTATTCCATTGTTTTAAAATGCAGGGAAATTTTGCAAGTTAGCATTATAATTAGTAGCTGGAGGGTACGGTTTTTTTTTGTGGGTGTCGTCGATGTGGATGGGGGGGGGTCAGGCCCTCTGTCAGTTCGCTGGTTAGTTTTTATTATCCCCAGAGAGGAGAAGTGGGCATGTGTTTGGCAGGTGAAAAGGGCGGATTCTCTTTCAGAGAATTAACGATGATCCCCATGGTCATCCCGTTCCTTTAATAATCCTTTACTTCATCAGCTGGAAATCCACCATGGTTCTCTATACTCCTCTTTGCGTGGGAAAAGGTAACTGGCTTGTTCCAAGAAGTATGCCGCAGAGCTTTTCAATTAACCACTACGTTGAAAATTATTTGCAGGTGTTCAGCGTTTTACCATAATTGTGAGAACCTTTGTTTGTGCCTCCTGAAACCCAAGAAGGCTGCGATGGACATAGCTATGCTGAGGAGTAGCTGACTTGGTGTTGCCTATTTTTGTTAGTGGAGACTGACAAGAAGCCATTCTTCTAAGTCTCATCCCACCACCATTTTTCCATTGTTTTAAAATGCAGGGAAATTTTGCAAGTTAGCATTATAATTAGTAGCTGGAGGGTACGGTTTTTTTTGTGTGTGTGGTCGATGTGGTTGGTGGGGGTCAGGCCCTCTGTCAGTTCGCTGGTTAGTTTTTATTATCCCCAGAGAGGAGAAGTGGGCATGTGTTTGGCAGGTGAAAAGGGCGGATTCTGTTTCAGAGAATTAACGATGATCCCCATGGTCATCCCTTTCCTTTAATAATCCTTTACTTCATCAGCTGGAAATCCACCATGGTTCTCTATACTCCTCTTTGCGTGGGAACAGGTAACTGGCTTGTTCCAAGAAGTATGCCGCAGAGCTTTTCAATTAACCACTACGTTGAAAATTATTTGCAGGTGTTCAGCGTTTCACCATAATTGTGAGAACCTTTGTTTGTGCCTCCTGAAACCCAAGAAGGCTGCGACGGACATAACTATGCTGAGGCGTAGCTGACTTGGTGTTGCCTATTTTTGTCAGTGGAGACTGGCAAGAATCCATTCTTGTAAGTATCATCTCACCATCATTTTTCCATTGTTTAAAAATGCAGGAAAATTTTGCAAGTTAGCATTATAATTAGTTGCTGGAGGCTACGGTGTTTTTTTTTTTTTTTTTCCTGTGGGGTCGGTGTGGATTTATTGCTCAGGCCCTCTGTCAGTTCGCTGGTTTGTTTTTATTATCCCCAGAGAAGAGTAGTGGGCATGTGTTTGGAAGGTGAAAACTGTGGATCTGTTTCAGAGAATTAAACAGGATCCGCATGGTAATCCCGTTCCTTTAAGAATGCTTTGCTTCATGAGCTGGGAATCCACCATGGTTCTATATACTCCTCTTTGCGTGGGAACAGGTAACTGGCTTGTTCCAAGAAGTATGCCTCAGAGCTTTTCAATTAACCAGTATGTTGACAATCCTTTGCAGGTTTTCAGCGTTTCAGAATAATTGTGATAACGTGTGTATGTGCCTACTGAAACCAAATATGGCTGCTACGGACATAACTATGCTGAGGCGTAGTTGACTTGGTGTTGCCTATTTTTGTCAGTGGAGACTGACAAGAAGCCATTCTTCTAAGTATCATCCCACCACCATTTTTCCATTGTTTTAAAATGCAGGGAAATTTTGCAAGTTAGAATTATAATTAGTAGCTGGAGGGTACGGTTTTTTTTTTTGTGTGTGTGGTCGATGTGGATGGGGGGGGGGTCAGGTCCTCTGTCAGTTCGCTGGTTAGTTTTTATTATCCCCAGAGAGGAGAAGTGGGCATGTGTTTGGCAGGTGATAAGGGCAGATTCTGTTTCAGAGAATTAACGATGATCCCCATGGTCATCCCGTTCCTTTCATAATCCTTTACTTCATCAGCTGGAAATCCACCATGGTTCTATATACTCCTCTTTGCGTGGGAACAGGTAACTGGCTTGTTCCAAGAAGTATGCTGCAGAGCTTTTCAATTAACCACTACGTTGAAAATTATTTGCAGGTGTTCAGCGTTTCACCATAATTGTCATAACGTTTGTTTGTGCCTCCTGAAACCCAAGAAGGCTGCGATGAACATAGCTATGCTGAGGAGTAGCTGACTTGGTGTTGCCTATTTTTGTTAGTGGAGACTGACAAGAAGCCATTCTTCTAAGTATCATCCCACCACCATTTTTCCATTGTTTTAAAATGCAGGGATTTTGCAAGTTAGCATTATAATTAGTAGCTGGAGGGTACGTTTTGTTTTTTTTTTTTTGTGGTTGATGTGGATGGTGGGGGTCAGGCCCTCTGTCAGTTCGCTGGTTAGTTTTTATTATCCCCAGAGAGGAGAAGTGGGCATGTGTTTGGCAGGTGAAAAGGGCAGATTCTGTTTCAGAGAATTAACGATGATCCCCATGGTCATCCCGTTCTTTTAATAATCCTCTACTTCATCAGCTGGAAATCCACCATGGTTCTGTATACTCCTCTTTGCGTGGGAACAGGTAACTGCCTTGTTCCAAGAAGTATGCCGCAGAGCTTTTCAATTAAGCACTACGTTGAAAATTATTTGCAGGTGTTCAGCGTTTCACCATAATTGTGATAACGTGTGTTTGTGCCTCCTGAAACGCAAGAAGGCTGCGACGGACATAACTATGCTGGGGATTAGCTGACTTGGTGTTGCCTATTTTTGTTAGTGGAGACTGACAAGAAGTCATTCTTCTAAGTATCATCCCACCACCATTTTTGCATTGTTTTAAAATGCAGGGAAATTTTGCAAGTTAGCATTATAATTAGTAGCTGGAGGCTACGGTGTTTTTTTTTTTTTTTTTTTTCCTGTGGGGTCGGTGTGGATGTGTTGGTCAGGCCCTCTGTCAGTTCCCCGGTTGGTTTTTATTATCCCCAGAGAGGAGAAGTGGGTATTAGTATGGCAGGTGAAAACTGCGGATCTGTTTCAGAGAATTAAACAGGATCCGCGAGGTAATCCCGTTCCTTTAAGAATCCTTTGCTTCATGAGCTGGGAATCCACCATGGTTCTATATACTTGTCTATGCGTGGGCACAGGAAACTGGCTAGTTCCAAGAAGTATGCCTCAGAGCTTTTCAATTAACCAGTATGTTGACAATCCTTTGCAGGTTTTCAGCGTTTCACCATAATTGTGATAACGTGTGTATGTGCCTACTGAAACCAAATATGGCTGCTACGGACATAACTATGCGGAGGCGTAGCTGACTTGGTGTTGCCTATTTTTGTCAGTGGAGACTGACAAGAAACCATTCTTCTAAGTATCATCCCACCATCATTTCTCCATTGTTTAAAAATGCAGGGAAATTTTGCAAATTGGCATTATAATTAGTAGCTGGAGGGTACTTTTTTGTTTTGTGGGGTCGGTCAGGATGGGTGTTCAGGCCCTCTGTCAGATCACTGGTTTGTTTTTATTATCCCCAGAGAAGAATAGTGGGCATGTGTTTGGCAGGTGAAAATGCGGATTCTGTTTCAGAGAATTAAACAGGATCCGCATGGTCATCTCATTCCTTTAAGAATCCTCTACTTCATCAGCTGGAAATCCACCATGGTTCTGTATACTCCTCTTTGCGTGGGAACAGGTAACTGCCTTGTTCCAAGAAGTATGCCGCAGAGCTTTTCAATTAAGCACTACGTTGAAAATTATTTGCAGGTTTTCAGCGTTTCATCATAATTTTGATAACGTTTGTATGTCCCTCCTGAAACCCAAGAAGGCTGCGACGGACATAAATATGCTGAGGTGTAGCTGACTTGGTGTTGCCTATTTTTGTTAGTGGAGACAGACAAGAAGCCATTCTTCTAAGTATGATCCCACCACAATTTTTTCATTGTTTTAAAATGCAGGGAAATTTTGCAAGTTAGCATTATAATTAGTAGCTGGAGGGTACGGTTTTTTTTTTGTGTGTGTGAGGTCGATGTGGATGTGGGGGTGTCAGGCCCTCTGTCAGTTCGCTGGTTAGTTTTTATTAACCCCAGAGAGGAGAAGTGGACATGTGTTTGGCAGGTGAAAAGGGTGGATTCTGTTTCAGAGAATTAACGATGATCCCCATGGTCATCCCGTTCCTTTAATAATCCTTTACTTCATCAGCTGGAAATTCACCATGGTTCTCTATACTCCTGTTTGCGTGGGAACAGGTAACTGGCTTGTTCCAAGAAGTATGCCGCAGAGCTTTTCAATTAACCAGTACGTTGAAAATTATTTGCAGGTGTTCAGCGTTTCACCATAATTTTGATATCGTGTGTTTGTGCCTTATGAAACCCAAGAAGGCTGCGACGGACATAACTATGCTGAGGAGTAGCTGACTTGGTGTTGCCTATTTTTGTTAGTGGAGACTGACAAGAAGCCATTCTTCTAAGTATCATCCCACCACCATTTTTCCATTGTTTTGAAATGCAGGGAAATTGTGCAAGTTAGCATTATAATTAGTAGCTGGAGGGTACGGTTTTTTTTTAGTGTGTGGTCGATGTGGATGGTGGGGGTCAGGCACTCTGTCAGTTCGCTGGTTAGTTTTTATTATCCCCAGAGAGGAGAAGTGGGCATGTGTTTGGCAGGTGAAAAGGGCGGTTTCTGTTTCAGAGAATTAACGATGATCCCCATGGTAATCCCGTTCCTTTAATAATCCTTTACTTCATCAGCTGGAAATCCACCATGGTTCTATATACTCCTCTTTGCGTGGGAACAGGTAACTGCCTTGTTCCAAGAAGTATGCCGCAGAGCTTTTCAATTAACCACTACGTTGCAAATTATTTGCAGGTGTTCAGCGTTTCTCCATAATTGTGAGAACCTTTGTTTGTGCCTCCTGAAACCGAAAAGGCTGCGACGGACATAACTATGCTGAGGAGTAGCTGACTTGGTGTTGCCTATATTTGTTAGTGGAGACGGACAAGAAGCCATTCTTCTAAGTATCATCCCACCACCATTTTTCCATTGTTTTAAAATGCAGGGAAATTTTGCAAGTTAGCATTATAATCAGTAGCTGGAGGGTACGGTTTTTTTTTTTGTGTGTGGTCGATGTGGATGGGGGGGTCAGGCCCTCTGTCAGTTCGCTGGTTAGTTTTTATTATCCCCAGAGAGGAGAAGTGGGCATGTGTTTGGCAGGTGAAAAGGGCGGATTCTGTTTCAGAGAATTAACGATGATCCCCATGGTCATCCCGTTCCTTTAAAAATCCTTTACTTCATCAGCTGGAAATCCACCAAGGTTCTATATACTCCTCTTTGCGTGGGAACAGGTAACTGGCTTGTTCCAAGAAGTATGCCGCAGAGCTTTTCAATTAACCAGTACGTTGAAAATTATTTGCAGGTGTTCAGCGTTTCACCATAATTGTGATAACGTTTGTTTGTGCCTCCTGAAACCCAAGAAGGCTGCAACGGACATAACTATGCTGAGGCGTAGCTGACTTGGTTTTGCCTATTTTTGTTAGTGGAGACTGACAAGAATCCATTCTTGTAAGTATCATCTCACCATCATTTTTCCATTGTTTAAAAATGCAGGAAAATTTTGCAAGTTAGCATTATAATTAGTAGCTGGAGGCTACGGTGTTTTTTTTTTTTTTTTTCCTGTGGGTTCGGTGTGGATGTGTTGGTCAGGCCCTCTGTCAGTTCTCCGGTTGGTTTTTATTATCCCCAGAGAGGAGAAGTGGGTATTAGTATGGCAGGTGAAAACTGCGGATCTGTTTCAGAGAATTAAACAGGATCCGCATGGTAATCCCGTTGCTTTAAGAATCCTTTCTTCATGAGCTGGGAATCCACCATGGTTCTATATACTTGTCTATGCGTGGGCACAGGAAACTGGCTAGTTCCAAGAAGTATGCCTCAGAGCTTTTCAATTAACCAGTATGTTGACAATCCTTTGCAGGTTTTCAGCGTTTCACCATAATTGTAATAACGTGTGTATGTGCCTACTGAAACCAAATATGGCTGCTACGGACATAACTATGCTGAGGCGTAGTTTGCTTGGTGTTGCCTATTTTTGTCAGTGGAGACTGACAAGAAGCCATTCTTCTAAGTATCATCCCACCATCATTTCTCCATTGTTTAAAAATGCAGGGAAATTTTGCAAATTGGCATTATAATTAGTAGCTGGAGGGTACTTTTTTGTTTTGTGGGGTCAGTCAGGATGGGTGTTCAGGCCCTCTGTCAGATCGCTGGTTTGTTTTTATTATCCCCAGAGAAGAGTTGTGGGCATGTGTTTGGCAGGTGAAAAGTGGGGATTCTGTTTCAGAGAATTAAACAGGATCCGCATGGTCATCTCATTCCTTTAAGAATCCTTTGCTTCATCAGCTGGGATTCCACCATGTTTCTATATACTCCTCTATGCGTGGGCACAGGTACCTGGCTTATTCCAAGAATTATGCTGGAGAGTTTTCAAATTAACCAATACGTTGAAAATTATTTGCAGGTGTTGAGCGTTTCACCATAATTGTGATAAAGTTTGTATGTCCCTCCGGAAACCCAAGAAGGCTGCGACGGACATAACTATGCTGAGGAATAGCTGACTTGGTGTTGCCTATTTTTGTTAGTGGAGACTGACAAGAAGGCATTCTTCTAAGTATCATCCCACCACCATTTTTCCATTGTTTTAAAATGCAGGGAAATTTTGCAAGTTAGCATTATAATTAGTAGCTGGAGGGTACGTTTTTTTTTTTGTGTGTGTGGTCGATGTGGATGGGGGGGGTCAGGCCCTCTGTCAGTTCGCTGGTTAGTTTTTATTATCCCCAGAGAGGAGAAGTGGGCATGTGTTTTGCAGGTGAAAAGGGCGGATTCTGTTTCAGAGAATTAACGATGATCCCCATGGTCATCCCGTTCCCTTAATAATCCTTTATTCATCAGCTGGAAATCCACCATGGTTCTATATACTCCTGTTTGCGTGGGTACAGGTAACTGGCTTGTTCCAAGAAGTATGCCGCAGAGTTTTTCAATTAACCAGTACGTTGAAAATTATTTGCAGGTGTTCAGCGTTTCACCGTAATTGTGATAACATGTGTTTGTGCCTCCTGAAACCCAAGAAGGCTGCGACGGACATAACTATGCTGAGGCGTAGCTGACTTGGTGTTGCCTATTTTTGTCAGTGGAGATTGACAAGAAGCCATTCTTCTAAGTATCATCCCACCATCATTTCTCCATTGTTTAAAAATGCAGGGAAATTTTGCAAATTGGCATTATAATTAGTAGCTGGTGGGTACTTTTTTGTTTTGTGGGGTCGGGCAGGATGGGTGTTCAGGCCCTCTGTCAGATCGCTGGTTTGTTTTTATTATCCCCAGAGAAGAGTAGTGGGCATGTGTTTGGCAGGTGAAAAGTTCGGATTCTGTTTCAGAGAATTAAACAGGATCCGCATGGTCATCTCATTCCTTTAAGAATCCTTTGCTTCATCAGTTGGGATTCCACCATGTTTCTATATACTCCTCTATGCGTGGGCACAGGTACCTGGCTTGTTTCCAGAATTATGCTGGAGAGTTTTCAAATTAACCAGTACGTTGAAAATTATTTGCAGGTGTTCAGCGTTTCACCATAATTGTGATAACGTTTGTTTGTGCCTCCTGAAACCCAAGAAGGCTGCGACGGACATAACTATGCTGAGGAGTAGCTGACTTGGTGTTGCCTATTTTTGTTAGTGGAGACTGACAAGAAGCCATTCTTCTAAGTATCATCCCACCACCATTTTTCCATTGTTTTAAAATGCAGGGAAATATTGCAAGTTAGCATTATAATTATTAGCTGGAGGGTACGGTTTTTTTTTTGTGTGTGGTCGATGTGGATGGTGGGGGTCAGGCCCTCTGTGAGTTCGCTGGTTAGTTTTTATTATCCCCAGAGAGGAGAAGTGGGCATGTGTTTGGCAGGTGAAAAGGGCGGATTCTGTTTCAGAGAATTAACGATGATCCCCATGGTCATCCCGTTCCTTTAATAATCCTTTACTTCATCAGCTGGAAATCCACCATGGTTCTATATACTCCTCTTTGCGTGGGAACAGGTAACTGGCTTGTTCCAAGAAGTATGCCGCAGAGCTTTTCAATTAACCAGTACGTTGAAAATTATTTGCAGGTGTTCAGCGTTTCACCATAATTGTGATAACGTTTGTTTGTGCCTCCTGAAACCCAAAAAGGCTGCGACGGACATAACTATGCTGAGGAGTAGCTGACTTGGTTTTGCCGATTTTTGTTAGTGGAGTCTGACAAGAATCCATTCTTGTAAGTATCATCTCACCATCATTTTTCCATTGTTTAAAAATGCAGGAAAATTTTGCTAGTTAGCATTATAATTAGTAGCTGGAGGATACGGTGTTTTTTTTTTTTTTTTTTTCCTGTGGGGTCGGTGTGGATGTGTTGGTCAGGCCCTCTGTCAGTTCGCTGGTTTGTTTTTATTATCCCCAGAGAGGAGAAGTGGGTATTAGTATGGCAGTTGAAAACTGCGGATCTGTTTCAGAGAATTAAACAGGATCCGCATGGTAATCCCGTTCCTTTAAGAATCCTTTGCTTCATGAGCTGGGAATCCACCATGGTTCTATATACTCCTCTTTGCGTGGGAACAGGTACCTGGCTTGTTCCAAGAAGTATGCCTCAGAGCTTTTCAATTAACCAGTATGTTGACAATCCTTTGCAGGTTTTCAGCGTTTCACAATAATTGTGATAACGTTTGTATGTTCCTCCTGAAACCCAAGAAGGCTGCGACGGACATAACTATGCTGAGGCGTAGCTGACTTGGTGTTGCCTATTTTTGTTAGTGGAGACAGACAAGAAGTCATTTTTCTAAGTATGATCCCACGACCATTTTTCCATTGTTTTAAAATGCAGGGAAATTTTGCAAGTTAGCATTATAATTAGTAGCTGGAGGGTACGGTTTTTTTTTTGTGTGTGTGGTCGATGTGGATGGGGGGGGGTCAGGCCCTCTGTCAGTTCGCTGGTTAGTTTTTATTATCCCCAGAGAGGAGAAGTGGGCATGTGTTTTGCAGGTGAAAAAGGCGGATTCTGTTTCAGAGAATTAACGATGATCCCCATGGTCATCCCATTCCTTTAATAATCCTTTACTTCATCAGCTGGAAATCCACCATGGTTCTATATACTCCTCTTTGCGTGGGAACAGGTAACTGGCTTGTTCCAAGAATTATGCCGCAGAGCTTTTCAATTAACCAGTACGTTGAAAATTATTTGCAGGTGTTCAGCGTTTCACCATAATTTTGATAACGTGTGTTTGTGCCTCCTGAAACCCAAGAAGGCTGCGACGGACATAACTATGCTGAGGAGTAGCTGACTTGGTGTTGCCTATTTTTGTCAGTGGAGACTGACAAGAAGCCATTCTTCTGAGTATCATCCCACCATCATTTCTCCATTGTTTAAAAATGCAGGGAAATATTGCAAATTGGCATTATAATTAGTAGCTGGCGGGTACTTTTTTGTTTTGTGGGGTCGGTCAGGATGGGTGTTCAGGCCCTCTGTCAGATCGCTGGTTTGTTTTTATTATCCCCAGAGAAGAGTAGTGGGCATGTGTTTGGCAGGTGAAAAGTGCGGATTCTGTTTCAGAGAATTAAACAGGATCCGCATGGTCATCTCATTCCTTTAAGAATCCTTTGCTTCATCAGCTGGGATTCCACCATGTTTCTATATACTCCTCTACGCGTGGACACAGGTACCTGGCTTGTTCCAAGAATTATGCTGGAGAGTTTTCAAATTAACCAGTACGTTGAAAATTATTTGCAGGTTTTCAGCGTTTCACCATAATTTTGAAAACGTTTGTATGTCCCTCCTGAAACCCAAGAAGGCTGCGACGGAGATAACTATGCTGAGGAGTAGCTGACTTGGTGTTGCCTATTTTTGTTAGTGGAGACAGACAAGAAGCCATTCTTCTAAGTATCATCCCACCACCATTTTTCCATTGTTTTAAAATGCAGGGAAATTTTGCAAGTTAGCATTATAATTAGTAGCTGGAGGGTACGGTTTTTTTTTTGTGTGTGGTCGATGTGGATGGGGGGGTCAGGCCCTCTGTGAGTTCGCTGGTTAGTTTTTATTATCCCCAGAGAGGAGAAGTGGGCATGTGTTTGGCAGGTGAAAAGGGCGGATTCTGTTTCAGAGAATTAACGATGATCCCCATGGTCATCCCGTTCCTTTAATAATCCTTTACTTCATCAGCTGGAAATCCACCATGGTTCTATATACTCCTCTTTGCGTGGGAACAGGTAACTGCCTTGTTCCAAGAAGTATGCCGCAGAGCTTTTCAATTAACCACTACGTTGAAAATTATTTGCAGGTGTTCAGCGTTTCACCATAATTGTGATAACGTTTGTTTGTGCCTCCTGAAACCCAAGAAGGCTGCGACGGACATAACTATGCTGAGGCGTAGCTGACTTGGTTTTGCCTATTTTTGTTAGTGGAGACTGGCAAGAATCCATTCTTGTAAGTATCATCTCACCATCATTTTTCCATTGTTTAAAAATGCAGGAAAATTTTGCAAGTTAGCATTATAATTAGTAGCTGGAGGCTACGGTGTTTTTTTTTTTTTTTTTCCTGTGGGGTCGGTGTGGATGTGTTGGTCAGGCCCTCTGTCAGTTCCCCGGTTGGTTTTTATTATCCCAGAGAGGAGAAGTGGGTATTAGTATGGCAGGTGAAAACTGTGGATCTGTTTCAGAGAATTAAACAGGATCCGCATGGTAATCCCGTTCCTTTAAGAATCCTTTGCTTCATGAACTGGGAATCCACCATGGTTCTATATACTTGTCTATGCGTGGGCACAGGAAACTGGCTAATTCCAAGAAGTATGCCTCAGAGCTTTTCAATTAACCAGTATGTTGACAATCCTTTGCAGGTTTTCAGCGTTTCACCATAATTGTGATAACGTGTGTATGTGCCTACTGAAACCAAATATGGCTGCTACGGACATAACTATGCTGAGGCGTAGCTCACTTGGTGTTGGCTATTTTTGTCAGTGGAGACTGACAAGAAGCCATTCTTCTAAGTATCATCCCACCATCATTTCTCCATTGTTTAAAAATGCAGGGAAATTTTGCAAATTGGCATTATAATTAGTAGCTGGAGGGTACTTTTTTGTTTTGTGGGGTCGGTCAGGATGGGTGTTCAGGCCCTCTGTCAGATCGCTGGTTTCTTTTTATTATTCCCAGAGAAGAGTAGTGGGCATGTGTTTGGCTGGTGAAAAGTGCGGATTCTGTTTCAGAGAATTAAACAGGATCTGCATGGTCATCTCATTCCTTTAAGAATCCTTTGCTTCATCAGCTGGGATTCCACCATGTTTCTATATACTCCTCTATGCGTGGGCACAGGTACCTGGCTTGTTCCAAGAATTACGCTGGAGAGTTTTCAAATTAACCAGTACGTTGAAAATCCTTTGCAGGTTTTCAGAGTTTCACCATAATTGTGATAACGTGTGTTTGTGCCTCCTGAAACCCAAGAAGGCTGCGACGGACATAACTATGCTGAGGAGTAGCTGACTTGGTGTTGCCTATTTTTGTTAGTGGAGACAGACAAGAAGCCATTCTTCTAAGTATGATCCCACCACCATTTTTCCATTGTTTTAAAATGCAGGGAAATTTTGCAAGTTAGAATTATAATTAGTAGCTGGAGGGTTCGGATTTTTTTTGTGTGTGGTCGATGTGGATGGGGGGGTCAGGCCCTCTGTCAGTTCGCTGGTTAGTTTTTATTATCCCCAGAGAGGAGAAGTGGGCATGTGTTTGGCAGGTGAAAAGGGCGGATTCTGTTTCAGAGAATTAACGATGATCCCCATGGTCATCCCGTTCCTTTAATAATCCTTTACTTCATCAGCTGGAAATCCACCATGGTTCTATATACTCCTCTTTGCGTGGGAACAGGTAACTGGCTTGTTCCAAGAAGTATGCCGCAGAGCTTTTCAATTAACCAGTACGTTGAAAATTATTTGCAGGTGTTCAGCGTTTCACCATAATTGTGATAACGTTTGTTTGTGCCTCCTGAAACCCAAGAAGGCTGCGACGGACATAACTATGCTGAGGCGTAGCTGACTTGGTGTTGCCTATTTTTGTTAGTGGAGACTGAGTAGAAGCCATTCTTCTAAGTATCATCCCACCACCATTTTTCCATTGTTTTAAAATGCAGGAAAATTTTGCAAGTTAGCATTCTAATTAGTAGGTGGAGGCTACGGTGTTTTTTTTTTTTTTTCCTGTGGGGTCGGTGTGGATGTGTTGGTCAGGCCCTCTGTCAGTTCGTTGGTTTGTTTTTATTATCCCCAGAGAGGAGAAGTGGGCATGTGTTTGGCAGGTGAAAAGTGCGGATTCTGTTTCAGAGAATTAAACAGGATCCGCATGGTCATCTCATTCCTTTAAGAATCCTTTGCTTCATCAGCTGGGATTCCACCATGGTTCTATATACACCTCTTTGCATGGAAACAGGTAACTGGCTTGTTCCAAGAAGTATGCCGCAGAGCTTTTCAATTAACCACTACGTTGAAAATTATTTGCAGGTGCTCAGCGTTTCACCATAATTGTGATAACCTGTGTTTGTGCCTCCTGAAACCCAAGAAGGCTGCGACAGACATAACTATGCTGAGGAGTAGCTGACTTGGTGTTGCCTATTTTTGTTAGTGGAGACTCACATGAAGCCATTCTTCTAAGTATCATCCCACCACCATTTTTCCATTGTTTTAAAATGCAGGGAAATTTTGCAAGTTAGCATTATAATTAGTAGATGGAGGGTACGGTTTTTTTTGTCTGTGTGGTCGATGTGGATGGTGGGGGTCAGGCCCTCTGTCAGTTCGCTGGTTAGTTTTTATTATCCCCAGAGAGGAGAAGTGGGCATGTGTTTGGCAGGTGAAACGGGCGGATTCTGTTTCAGGGAATTAACGATGATCTCCATGGTCATCCCGTTCCTTTAATAATCCTTTACTTCATCAGCTGGAAATCCACCATGGTTCTATATACTCCTCTTTGCGTGGGAACAGGTAACTGGCTTGTTCCAAGAAGTATGCCGCAGAGCTTTTCAATTAACCACTACGTTGAAAATTATTTGCAGGTGTTCAGCGTTTCACCATAATTGTGATAACGTTTGTTTGTGCCTCCTGAAACCCAAGAAGGCTGCGACGGACATAACTATGCTGAGGCGTAGCTGACTTGGTGTTGCCTATTTTTGTTAGTGGAGACTGACAAGAATCCATTCTTGTAAGTATCATCTCACCATCATTTTTCCATTGTTTAAAAATGCAGGAAAATTTTGCAAGTTAGCATTATAATTAGTAGCTGGAGGCTACGGTGTTTTTTTTTTTTTTTCCTGTGGGGTCGGTGTGGATGTGTTGGTCAGGCCCTCTGTCAGTTCGCTGGTTTGTTTTTATTATCCCCAGAGAGGAGAAGTGTGTATTAGTATGGCAGGTGAAAACTGCGGATCTGTTTCAGAGAATTAAACAGGATCCGCATGGTAATCCCGTTCCTTTAAGAATCCTTTGCTTCATGAGCTGGGAATCCACCATGGTACTATATACTCCTCTTTGCGTGGGAACAGGTAACGGGCTTGTTCCAAGAAGTATGCCTCAGAGCTTTTCAATGAACCAGTATGTTGACAATCCTTTGCAGGTTTTCAGCGTTTCACCATAATTGTGATAACGTGTGTATGTGCCTACTGAAACCAAATATGGCTGCTACGGACATAACTATGCTGAGGCGTAGCTGACTTGGTGTTGCCTATTTTTGTCAGTGGAGACTGACAAGAAGCCATTCTTCTAAGTATCATCCCACTATCATTTCTCCATTGTTTAAAAATGCAGGGAAATTTTGCAAATTGGCATTATAATTAGTAGCTGGAGGGTACTTTTTCGTTTTGTGGGGTCGGTCAGGATGGGTGTTCAGGCCCTCCGTCAGATCGCTGGTTTGTTTTTATTATCCCCAGAGAAGAGTAGTGGGCATGTGTTTGGCAGGTGAAAAGTGCGGATTCTGTTTCAGAGAATTAAACAAGATCCGCATGGTCATCTCATTCCTTTAAGAATCCTTTGCTTCATCAGCTGGGATTCCACCATGTTTCTATATAATCCTCTATGCGTGGGCACAGGTACCTGGCTTGTTTCAAGAAGTATCCTGGAGAGTTTTCAAATTAAACATTAAGTTGAAAATTATTTGCGGTGTTCAGCGTTTCACCATAATTTTGATAACGTTTGTATGTCCCTCCTGAAACCCAAGAAGGCTGTGACGGACATAACTATGCTGAGGAGTAGCTGACTTGGTGTTGCCTATTTTTGTTAGTGGAGACAGACAAGAAGCCATTCTTCTAAGTATCATCCCACCACCATTTTTCCATTGTTTTAAAATGCAAGGAAATTTTGCAAGTTAGCATTATAATTAGTAGCTGTAGGCTACGG
Source organism: Eulemur rufifrons (assembly GCF_041146395.1). NCBI lineage: Eukaryota > Metazoa > Chordata > Mammalia > Primates > Lemuridae > Eulemur > Eulemur rufifrons. The sequence continues at coordinate 491,524 of NW_027182858.1, read as the reverse complement.
TTTTTTTTTGTGTGTGTGGTCGATTTGGATGGGGGGGGGTCAGGCCCTCTGTCAGTTTGCTGGTTAGTTTTTATTATCCCCAGAGAGGACAAGTGGGCATGTGTTTGGCAGGTGAAAAGGGCGGATTCTGTTTCAGAGAATTAACGATGATCCCCATGGTCATCCCGTTCCTTTAATAATCCTTTACTTCATCAGCTGGGAATCCACCATGGTTCTATATACTCCTCTTTGCGTGGGAACAGGTAACTGGCTTGTTCCAAGAAGTATGCCGCAGAGCTTTTCAATTAACCACTACGTTGAAAATTATTTGCAGGTGTTCAGCGTTTCACCATAATTTTGATAACGTTTGTATGTCCCTCCTGAAACCCAAGAAGGCTGCGACGGACATAACTATGCTGAGGCGTAGCTGACATGGTGTTGCCTATTTTTGTTAGTGGAGACTGTCAAGAAGCCATTCTTCTAAGTATCATCCCACAACCATTTTTCCATTGTTTTAAAATGCAGGGAAATTTTGCAAGTTAGCATTATAATTAGTAGCTGGATGGTACGGTTTTTTTTTTGTGTGTGGTCGATGTGGATGGGGGGGGTCAGGCCCTCTGTCAGTTCGCTCGTTAATTTTTATTATCCCCAGAGAGGAGTAGTGGGCATGTGTTTGGCAGGTGAAAAGGGCGGATTCTGTTTCAGAGAATTAACGATGATCCCCATGGTCATCCCGTTCCTTTAATAATCCTTTACTTCATCAGCTGGAAATCCACCATGGTTCTATATACTGCTCTTTGCGTGGGAACAGGTAACTGGCTTGTTCCAAGAAGTATGCCGCAGAACTTTTCAATTAACCAGTATGTTGAAAATTATTTGCAGGTGTTCAGCTTTTCACCATAATTGTGATAACGTTTGTTTGTGCCTCCTGAAACCCAAGAAGGCTGCGACGGACATAACTATGCTGAGGCGCAGCTGACTTGGTTTTGCCTATTTTTGTTAGTGGAGACTGACAAGAATCCATTCTTGTAAGTATCATCTCACCATCATTTTTCCATTGTTTAAAAATGCAGGAAAGTTTTGCAACTTAGCATTATAATTAGAAGCTGGAGGCTACGGTGTTTTGTTTTTTTTTTTTCCTGTGGGGTCGGTGTGGATGTGTTGGTCAGGCCCTCTGTCAGTTCGCTGGTTTGTTTTTATTATCCCCAGAGAGGAGAAGTGGGTATTAGTATGGCAGGTGAAAACTGCGGATCTCTTTCAGAGAATTAAACAGGATCCGCATGGTAATCAAGTTCCTTTAAGAATCCTTTGCTTCATGAGCTGGGAATCCACCATGGTTCTATATACTTCTCTGTGCGTGGGCACAGGAAACTCGCTTGTTCCAAGAAGTATGCCTCAGAGCTTTTCAATTAACCAGTATGTTGAAAATCCTTTGCAGGTTTTCAGCGTTTCAGAATAATTGTGATAACGTGTGTATGTGCCTACTGAAACCAAATATGGCTGCTACGGACATAACTATGCTGAGGCGTAGCTGACTTGGTGTTGCCTATTTTTGTCAGTGGAGACTGACAAGAAGCCATTCTTCTAAGTATCATCCCACCATCATTTCTCCATTGTTTAAAAATGCAGGGAAATTTTGCAAATTGGCATTATAATTAGTAGCTGGAGGCTACGGTGTTTTTTTTTTTTTTTTCCTGTGGGGTCGGTGTGGATGTGTTGATCAGGCCCTCTGTCAGTTCGCTGGTTGGTTTTTATTATCCCCAGAGAGGAGAAGTTGGTATTAGTATGGTAGGTGAAAACTGCGGATCTGTTTCAGAGAATTAAACAGGATCCGCATGGTAATCCCGTTCCTTTAAGTATCCTTTGCTTCATGAGCTGGGAATCCACCATGGTTCTATATACTTCTCTATGCGTGGGCACAGGTACCTGGCTTGTTCCAAGAAGTATGCTGGAGAGATTACAAATTAACCAGTACCTTGAAAATTATTTGCAGGTGTTCAGCGTTTCACCATAATTTTGATAACGTTTGTATTTCCCTCCTAAACCCAAGAAGGCTGCGACGGACATAACTATGCTGAGGCGTAGCTGACTTGGTGTTGCCTATTTTTGTTAGTGGAGACTGTCAAGAAGCCATTTTATTAAGTATGATCCCACCACCATTTTTCCATTGTTTTAAAATGCAGGGAAATTTTGCAAGTTAGCATTATAATTAGTAGCTGGAGGGTACGGTTTTTTTTTGTGTGTGTGGTCGATGTGGATCGGGGGGGGGGGGTCAGGCCCTCTGTCTGTTCGCTGGTTAGTTTTTATTATCCCCAGAGAGGAGAAGTGGGCATGTGTTTGGCAGGTGAAAACTGCGGGTCTGTTTCAGAGAATTAAACAGGATCCACATGGTAATCCCGTTCCTTTAAGAATCCTTTGCTTCATGAGCTGGGAATCCACCATGGTTCTATATACTCCTCTTTGCGTGGGAACAGATACCTGGCTTGTTCCAAGAAGTATGCCTCAGAGCTTTTCAATTAACCAGTATGTTGACAATCCTTTGCAGGTTTTCAGCGTTTCACCATAATTGTGATAACGTGTGTATATGCCTACTGAAACTAAATATGGCTGCTATGGACATAACTATGCTGAGGCGTAGCTGACTTGGTGTTGCCTATTTTTGTCAGTGGAGACTGACAAGAAGCCATTCTTCTAAGTATCATCCCACCATCATTTCTCCATTGTTTAAAAATGCAGGGAAATTTTGCAAATGGGCATTATAATTTGTAGCTGGAGGGTCCTTTTTTGTTTTGTGGGGTCGGTCAGGATGGGTGTTCAGGCCCTCTGTCAGATCGCTGGTTTGTTTTTATTATCCCCAGAGAAGAGTAGTGGGCATGTGTTTGGCAGATGAAAAGTGCGGATTCTGTTTCAGAGAATTTAAACAGGATCCGCATGGTCATCTCATTCCTTTAAGAATCCTTTGCTTCATCAGCTGGGATTCCACCATGTTTCTATATACTCCTCTATGCATGGGCACAGGTACCTGGCTTGTACCAAGAAGTATGCTTGAGAGTTTTCAAATTAACCAGTACGTTGAAAATTATTTTCAGGTGTTCAGCGTTTCACCATAATTTTGATAACGTTTGTATGTCCCTCCTGAAACCCAAGAAGGCTGCGACGGACATAACTATGCTGAGGAGTAACTGACTTGGTGTTGCCTATTTTTGTTAGTGGAGACTGACAAGAAGCCATTCTTCTAAGTATGTTCCCACCACCATTTTTCCATTGTTTTAAAATGCAGGGAAATTTTGCAAGTTAGCATTATAAATAGTAGCTGGAGGGTACGGTTTTTTTGTGTGTGTGTGATCGATGTGGATGGGGGTGGGTCAGGCCCTCTGTCAGTTCGCTGGTTAGTTTTTATTATCCCCAGAGAGGAGAAGTGGGCATGTGTTTGTCAGGTGAAAAGGGCGGATTCTGTTTCAGAGAATTAACGATGATCCCCATGGTCATCCCATTCCTTTAATAATCCTTTACTTCATCAGCTGGAAATCCACCATGGTTCTATATACTCCTCTTTGCGTGGGAACAGGTAACTGCCTTGTTCCAAGAAGTATGCCGCAGAGCTTTTCAATTAACCACTACGTTGAAAATTATTTGCAGGTGTTCAGCGTTTCACCATAATTGTGATAACGTTTGTTTGTGCCTCCTGAAACCCAAGATGGGTGCGATGGACATAGCTATGCTGAGGAGTAGCTGACTTGGTGTTGCCTATTTTTGTTAGTGGAGACTGACAAGAAGCCATTCTTCTAAGTATCATCCCACCACCATTTTTCCATTGTTTTAAAATGCAGGGAAATTTTGCAAGTTAGCATTATAATTAGTAGCTGGAGGGTACGGTTTTTTTTTTGTGTGTGTGGTCGATGTGGATGGGGGGGTCAGGCCCTCTGTCAGTTCGCTGGTTAGTTTTTATTATCCCCAGAGAGGAGAAGTGGGCATGTGTTTCGCAGGTGAAAAGGGCGGATACTGTTTCAGAGAATTAACGATGATGCCCATGGTCATCCCGTTCCTTTAATAATCCTTTACTTCATCAGCTGGAAATCCACCATGGTTCTATATACTCCTCTTTGCGTGGGAACAGGTAACTGGCTTGTTCCAAGAAGTATGCCGCAGAGCTTTTCAATTAACCACTACTTTGAAAATTATTTGCAGGTGTTCAGCGTTTCACCATAATTGTGAGAACCTTTGTTTGTGCCTCCGGAAACCCAAGATGGCTGCGATGGACATAGCTATGCTGAGGCGTAGCTGACTTGGTGTTGCCTATTTTTGTTAGTGGAGACTTACAAGAAGCCATTCTTCTAAGTATCATCCCACCACCAATTTTCCATTGTTTTAAAAGGCAGGGAAATTTTGCAAGTTAGCATTATAATTAGTAGCTGGAGGGTACGGTTTTTTTTTTTGTGTGTGTGGTCGATGTGGATGGGGGGGTCAGGCCCTCTGTCAGTTCGCTGGTTAGTTTTTATTATCCCCAGAGGGGAGAAGTGGGCATGTGTTTGGCAGGTGAAAAGGGCGGATTCTGTTTCAGAGAATTAACGATGATCCCCATGGTCATCCCGTTCCTTTAATAATCCTTTACTTCATCAGCTGGAAATCCACCATGGTTCTATATACTCCTCTTTGCGTGGGAACAGGTAACTGGCTTGTTCCAAGAAGTATGCCACAGAGCTTTTCAATTAACCAGTACATTGAAAATTATTTGCAGGTGTTCAGCGTTTCACCATAATTGTGATAACGTTTGTTTGTGCCTCCTGAAACCCAAGAAGGCTGCGACGGACATAACTATGCTGAGGCGTAGCTGACTTGGTTTTGCCTATTTTTGTTAGTGGAGACTGACAAGAATCCATTCTTGTAAGTATCATCTCACCATCATTTTTCCATTGTTTAAAAATGCAGGAAAATTTTGCAAGTTAGCATTATAATTAGTAGCTGGAGGCTACGGTGTTTTTTTTTTTTTTTTTCCTGTGGGGTCGGTGTGGATGTGTTGGTCAGGCCCTCTGTCAGTTCCCCAGTTGGTTTTTATTATCCCCAGAGAGGAGAAGTGGGTATTAGTATGGCAGGTGAAAACTGCGGATCTGTTTCAGAGAATTAAACAGGATCCGCATGGTAATCCCGTTCCTTTAAGAATCCTTTGCTTCATGAGCTGGGAATCCACCATGGTTCCATATACTTGTCTATGCATGGGCACAGGAAACTGGCTAGTTCCAAGAAGTATGCCTCAGAGCTTTTCAATTAACCAGTATGTTGACAATCCTTTGCAGTTTTTCAGCATTTCACCATAATTGCGATAACGTGTGTATGGGCCTACTGAAACCAAATATGGCTGCTACGAACAAAACTATGCTTAGGCGTAACTGACTTGGTGTTGCCTATTTTTGTCAGTGGAGACTGACAAGAAGCCATTCTTCTAAGTATCATCCCACCATCATTTCTCCATTGTTTAAAAATGCAGGGAAATTTTGCAAATTGGCATTATAATTAGTAGCTGGAGGGTACTTTTTTGTTTTGTGGGGTCGGTCAGGATGGGTGTTCAGGCCCTCTGTCAGATCGCTGGTTTGTTTTTATTATCCCCAGAGAAGAGTAGTGGGCATGTGTTTGGCAGGTGAAAAGTGCGGATTCTGTTTCAGAGAATTAAACAGGATCCGCATGGTCATCTCATTCCTTTAAGAATCCTTTGCTTCATCAGCTGGGATTCCACCATGTTTCTATATACTCCTCTATGCGTGGGCACAGGTACCTAGCTTATTCCAAGAATTATGCTGGAGAGTTTTCAAATTAACCAGTACGTTGAAAATTATTTGCAGGTGTTCAGCGTTTCACCGTAATTGTGATAACGTTTGTATGTCCCTCCTGAAACCCAAGAAGGCTGCGACGGACATAACTATGCTGAGGAGTAGCTGACTTGGTGTTGCCTATTTTTGTTAGTGGAGACAGACAAGAAGCCATTCTTCTAAGCATGATCCCACCACCATTTTTCCATTGTTTTAAAATGCAGGGAAATTTTGCAAGTTAGCATTATAATTAGTAGCTGGAGGGTACGGTTTTTTTTTTGTGTGTGTCGTCGACTTGGATGGGGGGGGTCAGGCCCTCTGTCAGTTCCCCGGTTGGTTTTTATTATCCCCAGGGAGGAGAAGTGGGCATGTGTTTGGCAGGTGAAAAGGGCGGATTCTGTTTCAGAGAATTAACGATGATCCCCATGGTCATCCCGTTCCTTTAATAATCCTTTACTTCATCAGCTGGAAATCCACCATGGTTCTGTATACTCCTCTTTGCGTGGGAACAGGTAACTGGCTTGTTCCAAGAAATATGCCGGAGAGCTTTTCAATTAACCACTACGTTGAAAATTATTTGCAGGTGTTCAGCGTTTCATCATAATTGTGAGAACCTTTGTTTGTGCCTCCTGAAACCCAAGAAGGCTTCGACGGACATAACTATGCTGAGGAGTAGCTGACTTGGTGTTGCCTATTTTTCTTAGTGGAGACTGACAAGAAGACATTCTTCTAAGTATCATCCCACCGCCATTTTTCCATTGTTTTAAAATGCAGGGAAATTTTGCAAGTTAGCATTATAATTAGTAGCTGGAGGCTACGGTGTTTTTTTTTTTTTTTTCCTGTTGGGTCGGTGTGGATGTGTTGGTCAGGCCCTCTGTCAGTTCCCCGGTTGGTTTTTATTATCCCCAGAGAGGAGAAGTGGGTATTAGTATGGCAGGTGAAAACTGCGGGTCTGTTTCAGAGAATTAAACAGGATCCGCATGGTAATCCCGTTCCTTTAAGAATCCTTTGCTTCATGACCTGGGAATCCACCATGGTTTTATATACTTGTCTATGCGTGGGCACAGGAAACTGGCTAGTTCCAAGAAGTATGCCTCAGAGCTTTTCAATGAACCAGTATGTTGACAATCCTTGCAGGTTTTCAGTGTTTCACCATAATTGTGATAACGTGTGTATGTGCCTACTGAAACCCAATATGGCTGCTACGGACATAACTATGCTGAGGCGTAGCTGACTCGGTGTTGCCTATTTTTGTCAGTGGAGACTGACAAGAAGCCATTCTTCTAAGTATCATCCCACCATCCTTTCTCCATTGTTTAAAAATGCAGGGAAATTTTGCAAATTGGCATTATAATTAGTAGCTGGAGGGTACTTTTTTGTTTTGTGGGGTCGGTCAGGATGGGTGTTCGGGCCCTCTGTCAGATCGCTGGTTTGTTTTTATTATCCCCAGAGAAGAGTAGTGGGCATGTGTTTGGCAAGTGAAAAGTGCGGATTCTGTTTCAGAGAATTAAACAGGATCCGCATGGTCATCTCATTCCTTTAAGAATCCTTTGCTTCATCAGCTGGGATTCCACCATGTTTCTATATACTCCTCTATGCGTGGGCACAGGTACCTGCCTTGTTCCAAGAATTATGCTGGAGAGTTTTCAAATTAACCAGTACCTTGAAAATTATTTGCAGGTGTTCAGCGTTTCACCATAATTTTGATATCGTGTGTTTGTGCCTCCTGAAACCCAAGAAGGCTGCGACGGACATAACTATGCTGAGGAGTAGCTGACTTGGTGTTGCCTATTTTTGTTAGTGGAGACAGACAAGAAGCCATTCTTCTAAGTATCATCCCACCACCAATTTTCCATTGTTTTAAAATGCAGGGAAATTTTGCAAGTTAGCATTATAATTAGTAGCTGGAGGGTACGGTTTTTTTTGTGTGTGTGTGGTCGATGTGGATGGGGGGGTCAGGCCCTCTGTCAGTTCGCTGGTTAGTTTTTATTATCCCCAGAGGGGAGAAGTGGGCATGTGTTTGGCAGGTGAAAAGGGCGGATTCTGTTTCAGAGAATTAACGATGATCCCCATGGTCATCCCGTTCCTTTAATAATCCTTTACTTCATCAGCTGGAAATCCACCATGGTTCTATATACTCCTCTTTGCGTGGGAACAGGTAACTGGCTTGTTCCAAGAAGTATGCCACAGAGCTTTTCAATTAACCAGTACATTGAAAATTATTTGCAGGTGTTCAGCGTTTCACCATAATTGTGATAACGTGTGTTTGTGCCTCCTGAAACCCAAGAAGGCTGCGACGGACATAACTATGCTGAGGCGTAGCTGACTTGGTTTTGCCTATTTTTGTTAGTGGAGACTGACAAGAATCCATTCTTGTAAGTATCATCTCACCATCATTTTTCCATTGTTTAAAAATGCAGGAAAATTTTGCAAGTTAGCATTATAATTAGTAGCTGGAGGCTACGGTGTTTTTTTTTTTTTTTTTCCTGTGGGGTCGGTGTGGATGTGTTGGTCAGGCCCTCTGTCAGTTCCCCAGTTGGTTTTTATTATCCCCAGAGAGGAGAAGTGGGTATTAGTATGGCAGGTGAAAACTGCGGATCTGTTTCAGAGAATTAAACAGGATCCGCATGGTAATCCCGTTCCTTTAAGAATCCTTTGCTTCATGAGCTGGGAATCCACCATGGTTCCATATACTTGTCTATGCATGGGCACAGGAAACTGGCTAGTTCCAAGAAGTATGCCTCAGAGCTTTTCAATTAACCAGTATGTTGACAATCCTTTGCAGGTTTTCAGCATTTCACCATAATTGCGATAACGTGTGTATGGGCCTACTGAAACCGAATATGGCTGCTACGGACAAAACTATGCTTAGGCGTAACTGACTTGGTGTTGCCTATTTTTGTCAGTGGAGACTGACAAGAAGCCATTCTTCTAAGTATCATCCCACCATCATTTCTCCATTGTTTAAAAATGCAGGGAAATTTTGCAAATTGGCATTATAATTAGTAGCTGGAGGGTACTTTTTTGTTTTGTGGGTTCGGTCAGGATGGGTGTTCAGGCCCTCTGTCAGATCGCTGGTTTGTTTTTATTATCCCCAGAGAAGAGTAGTGGGCATGTGTTTGGCAGGTGAAAAGTGCGGATTCTGTTTCAGAGAATTAAACAGGATCCGCATGGTCATCTCATTCCTTTAAGAATCCTTTGCTTCATCAGCTGGGATTCCACCATGTTTCTATATACTCCTCTATGCGTGGGCACAGGTACCTAGCTTATTCCAAGAATTATGCTGGAGAGTTTTCAAATTAACCAGTACGTTGGAAATTATTTGCAGGTGTTCAGCGTTTCACCGTAATTGTGATAACGTTTGTATGTCCCTCCTGAAACCCAAGAAGGCTGCGACGGACATAACTATGCTGAGGAGTAGCTGACTTGGTGTTGCCTATTTTTGTTAGTGGAGACAGACAAGAAGCCATTCTTCTAAGCATGATCCCACCACCATTTTTCCATTGTTTTAAAATGCAGGGAAATTTTGCAAGTTAGCATTATAATTAGTAGCTGGAGGGTACGGTTTTTTTTTTGTGTGTGTCGTCGACTTGGATGGGGGGGGGTCAGGCCCTCTGTCAGTTCCCCGGTTGGTTTTTATTATCCCCAGGGAGGAGAAGTGGGCATGTGTTTGGCAGGTGAAAAGGGCGGATTCTGTTTCAGAGAATTAACGATGATCCCCATGGTCATCCCGTTCCTTTAATAATCCTTTACTTCATCAGCTGGAAATCCACCATGGTTCTGTATACTCCTCTTTGCGTGGGAACAGGTAACTGGCTTGTTCCAAGAAGTATGCCGGAGAGCTTTTCAATTAACCACTACGTTGAAAATTATTTGCAGGTGTTCAGCGTTTCACCATAATTGTGAGAACCTTTGTTTGTGCCTCCTGAAACCCAAGAAGGCTTCGACGGACATAACTATGCTGAGGAGTAGCTGACTTGGTGTTGCCTATTTTTGTTAGTGGAGACTGACAAGAAGACATTCTTCTAAGTATCATCCCACCGCCATTTTTCCATTGTTTTAAAATGCAGGGAAATTTTGCAAGTTAGCATTATAATTAGTAGCTGGAGGCTACGGTGTTTTTTTTTTTTTTTTTCCTGTTGGGTCGGTGTGGATGTGTTGGTCAGGCCCTCTGTCAGTTCCCCGGTTGGTTTTTATTATCCCCAGAGAGGAGAAGTGGGTATTAGTATGGCAGGTGAAAACTGCGGATCTGTTTCAGAGAATTAAACAGGATCCGCATGGTAATCCCGTTCCTTTAAGAATCCTTTGCTTCATGACCTGGGAATCCACCATGGTTTTATATACTTGTCTATGCGTGGGCACAGGAAACTGGCTAGTTCCAAGAAGTATGCCTCAGAGCTTTTCAATGAACCAGTATGTTGACAATCCTTGCAGGTTTTCAGTGTTTCACCATAATTGTGATAACGTGTGTATGTGCCTACTGAAACCCAATATGGCTGCTACGGACATAACTATGCTGAGGCGTAGCTGACTTGGTGTTGCCCATTTTTGTCAGTGGAGACTGACAAGAAGCCATTCTTCTAAGTATCATCCCACCATCCTTTCTCCATTGTTTAAAAATGCAGGGAAATTTTGCAAATTGGCATTATAATTAGTAGCTGGAGGGTACTTTTTTGTTTTGTGGGGTCGGTCAGGATGGGTGTTCGGGCCCTCTGTGAGATCGCTGGTTTGTTTTTATTATCCCCAGAGAAGAGTAGTGGGCATGTGTTTGGCAGGTGAAAAGTGCGGATTCTGTTTCAGAGAATTAAACAGGATCCGCATGGTCATCTCATTCCTTTAACAATCCTTTGCTTCATCAGCTGGGATTCCACCATGTTTCTATATACTCCTCTATGCGTGGGCACAGGTACCTAGCTTATTCCAAGAATTATGCTGGAGAGTTTTCAAATTAACCAGTACGTTGAAAATTATTTGCAGGTTTTCAGCGTTTCACCATAATTTTGATAACGTTTGTATGTCCCTCCTGAAACCCAAGAAGGCTGCGACGGACATAACTATGCTGAGGAGTAGCTGACTTGGTGTTGCCTATTTTTGTTAGTGGAGACAGACAAGAAGCCATTCTTCTAAGTATGATCCCACCACCATTTTTCCATGGTTTTAAAATGCAGGGAAATTTTGCAAGTTAGCATTATAATTAGAAGCTGGAGGGTACGGTTTTTTTTTGTGTGTGTGGTCGATGTGGATGGGGGGGGGGTCAGGCCCTCTGTCAGTTCGCTAGTTACTTTTTATTATCCCCAGAGAGGAGAAGTGGGCATGTGTTTGGCAGGTGAAAAGGGCGGATTCTGTTTCAGAGAATTAACGGTGATGGCCATGGTCATCCCGTTCCTTTAATAATCCTTTACTTCATCAGCTGGAAATCCACCATGGTTCTATATACTCCTCTTTGCGTGGGAACAGGTAACTGGCTTGTTCCAAGAAGTATGCCGCAGAGCTTTTCAATTAACCACTACGTTGAAAATTATTTGCAGGTGTTCAGCGTTTCACCATAATTGTGAGAAACTTTGTTTGTGTCTCCTGAAACCCAAGAAGGCTGCGACGGACATAACTATGCTGAGGCGTAGCTGACTTGGTGTTGCCTATTTTTGTCAGTGGAGACTGACAAGAAGCCATTCTTCTAAGTATCATCCCACCATCATTTCTCCATTGTTTAAAAATGCAGGGAAATTTTGCAAGTTAGCATTATAATTAGTAGCTGGAGGGTACGGTTTTTTTTTTGTGAGTGTGGTCGATGTGGATGGGGGCGGTAAGGCCCTCTGTCAGTTCGCTCGTTAGTTTTTATTATCCCCAGAGAGGAGAAGTGGGCATGTGTTTGGCAGGTGAAAAGGGCGGATTCTGTTTCAGAGAATTAAACAGGATCCGCATGGTCATCTCATTCCTTTAAGAATCCTTTGCTTCATCAGCTAGGATTCCACCATGTTTCTATATACTCCTCTATGCGTGGGCACAGGTACCTGGCTTGTTCCAAGAATTATGCTGGAGAGTTTTCAAATTAACCAGTACGTTGAAAATTATTTTCAGGTTTTCAGCATTTCACCATATTTTTGATAACGTTTTTATGTCCCTCCTGAAACCCAAGAAGGCAGCGACGGACATAACTATGCTGAGGAGTAGCTGACTTGGTGTTGCCTATTTTTGTTAGTGGAGACAGACAAGAAGCCATTCTTCTAAGTATGATCCCACCACCATTTTTCCATTGTTTTAAAAAGCTGGGAAATTTTCGAAGTTAGCATTATAATTAGTAGGTGGAGGGTACGGTTTTTTTTTTTTTGTGTGTGGTCGATGTGGATGGGGGGGGGGGTCAGGCCCTCTGTCAGTTCGCTGGTTAGTTTTTATTATCCCCAAGGAGGAGAAGTGGGCATGTGTTTGGCAGGTGAAAAGGGCGGATTCTGTTTCAGAGAATTAACGATGATCCCCATGGTCATCCCGTTCCTTTAATAATCCTTTACTTCATCAGCTGGAAATCCACCATGGTTCTATATACTCCTGTTTGCGTGGGAACAGGTAACTGGCTTGTTCCAAGAAGTATGCCGCAGAGCTTTTCAATTAACCAGTACATTGAAAATTATTTGCAGGTGTTCAGCGTTTCACCATAATTGTGATAACGTGTGATTGTGCCTCCTGAAACCCAAGAAGGCTGCGACGGACATAACTATGCTGAGGAGTAGGTGACTTGGTGTTCCCTATTTTTGTTAGTGGAGACTGACAAGAAGCCATTCTTCTAAGTATCATCCCACCACCATTTTTCCATTGTTTTAAAATGCAGGGAAATTTTGCAAGTTAGCATTATAATTAGTAGCTGGAGGGTACAGTTTTTTTTTTTTCTGTGTGGTCGATGTGGATGGAGGGGTCAGGCCCTCTGTTAGTTCGCTGGTTAGTTTTTATTATCCCCAGAGAGGAGAAGTGGGCATGTGTTTGGCAGGTGAAAAGGGCGGATTCTGTTTCAGAGAATTAACGATGATCCCCATGGTCATGCCATTCCTTTAATAATCCTTTACTTCATCAGCTGGAAATCCACCATGGTTCTCTATACTCCTCTTTGCGTGGGAACAGGTAACTGCCTTGTTCCAAGAAGTATGCCGCAGAGCTTTTCAATTAACCACTACGTTGAAAATTATTTGCAGGTGTTCAGCGTTTCACCATAATTGTGAGAACCTTTGTTTGTGCCTCCTGAAACCCAAGAAGGCTGCGACGGACATAACTATGCTGAGGAGTAGCTGACTTGGTGTTGCCTATTTTTGTTAGTGGAGACTGACAAGAAGCCATTCTTCTAAGTATCATCCCACCACCATTTTTCCATTGTTTTAAAATGCAGGGAACTTTTGCAAGTTAGCATTATAATTAGTAGCTGGAGGGTACGGTTTTTTTTTTGTGTGTGTGGTCGATGTGGATCGGGAGGTCAGGCCCTCTGTCAGTTCGCTGGTTAGTTTTTATTATCCCCAGAGAGGAGAAGTGGGCATGTGTTTGGCAGGTGAAAAGGGCGGATTCTGTTTCAGAGAATTAACGATGATCCCCATGGTCATCCCGTTCCTTTAATAATCCTTTACTTCATCAGCTGGAAATCCACAATGGTTCTATATACTCCTCATTGCGTGGGAACGGGTAACTGGCTTGTTCCAAGAAGTATGCCGCAGAGCTTTTCAATTAACCACTACGTTGACAATTATTTGCAGGTGTTCAGCGTTTCACCATAATTGTGATAATGTGTGTTTGTGCCTCCTGAAACCCAAGAAGGCTGCGACGGACATAACTATGCTGAGGAGTAGCTGACTTGGTGTTGCCTATTTTTGTTAGTGGAGACTGACAAGAAGCCATTCTTCTAAGTATCATCCCACCACCATTTTTCCATTGTTTTAAAATGCAGGGAAATTTTGCAAGTTAGCATTATAATGAGTAGCTGGAGGGTACGGTTTTTTTTTGTGTGTGTGTGGTCGATGTGGATGGGGGGGTCAGGCCCTCTGTCAGTTCACTGATTAGTTTTTATTATCCCCAGAGAGGAGAAGTGGGCATGTGTTTGGCAGGTGAAAAGGGCGGATTCTGTTTCAGAGAATTAACGATGATCCCCATGGTCATCCCGTTCCTTTAATAATCCTTTACTTCATCAGCTGGAAATCCACCATGGTTCTATATACTCCTGTTTGCGTGGGAACAGGTAACTGGCTTGTTCCAAGAAGTATGCCGCAGAGCTTTTCAATTAAGCAGTACGTTGAAAATTATTTGCAGGTGTTATCGTTTCACCATAATTGTGATAACGTGTTTTTGTGCCTCCTGAAACCCAAGAAGGCTGCGACGGACATAACTATGCTGAGGAGTAGCTAACTTGGTGTTGCCTATTTTTGTTAGTGGAGACTGACAAGAAGCCATTCTTCTAAGTCTCATCCCACCACCATTTTTCCATTGTTTTAAAATGCTGGGAAATTTTCCAAGTTAGCATTATAATTAGTAGCTGGAGGGTACGGTTTTTTTTTTTATGTGTGTGGTCGATGTGGATGGGGGGGGGGTCAGGCCCTCTGTCAGTTCGCTGGTTAGTTTTTATTATCCCCAGGGGGAGAAGTGGGCATGTGTTTGGCAGGTGAAAAGGGCGGATTCTGTTTCAGAGAATTAACGATGATCCCCATGGTAATCCCGTTCCTTTAATAATCCTTTACTTCATCAGCTGGAAATCCACCATGGTTCTATATACTCCTCTTTGCGTGGGAACAGGTAACTGCCTTGTTCCAAGAAGTATGCCGCAGAGCTTTTCAATTAACCACTACGTTGAAAATTATTTGCAGGTGTTCAGCGTTTCACTATAATTGTGAGAACCTTTGTTTGTGCCTCCTGAAACCGAAGAAGGCTGCGACGGACATAACTATGCTGAGGAGTAGCTGACTTGGTGTTGCCTATTTTTGTTAGTGGAGACTGACAAGAAGCCATTCTTCTAAGTATCAACCCACCACCATTTTTCCATTGTTTTAAAATGCAGGGAACTTTTGCAAGTTAGCATTATAATTAGTAGCTGGAGGGTACGGTTTTTTTTTTTTGTGTGTGTGGTCGATGTGGATCGGGGGGTCAGGCCCTCTGTCAGTTCGCTGGTTAGTTTTTATTATCCCCAGAGAGGAGAAGTGGGCATGTGTTTGGCAGGTGAAAAGGGCGGATTCTGTTTCAGAGAATTAACGATGATCCCCATGGTCATCCCGTTCCTTTAATAATCCTTTACTTCATCAGCTGGAAATCCACCATGGTTCTATATACTCCTCTTTGCGTGGGAACGGGTAACTGGCTTGTTCCAAGAAGTATGCCGCAGAGCTTTTCAATTAACCACTACGTTGACAATTATTTGCAGGTGTTCAGCGTTTCACCATAATTGTGATAACGTGTGTTTGTGCCTCCTGAAACCCAAGAAGGCTGCGACGGACATAACTATGCTGAGGAGTAGCTGACTTGGTGTTGCCTATTTTTGTTAGTGGAGACTGACAAGAAGCCATTCTTCTAAGTATCATCCCACCACCATTTTTCCATTGTTTTAAAATGCAGGGAAATTTTGCAAGTTAGCATTATAATGAGTAGCTGGAGGGTACGGTTTTTTTTTTGTGTGTTTGGTCGATGTGGATGGGGGGGTCAGGCCCTCTGTCAGTTCACTGATTAGTTTTTATTATCCCCAGAGAGGAGAAGTGGGCATGTGTTTCGCAGGTGAAAAGGGCGGATTCTGTTTCAGAGAATTAACGATGATCCCCATGGTCATCCCGTTCCTTTAGTAATCCTTTACTTCATCAGCTGGAAATCCACCATGGTTCTATATACTCCTGTTTGCGTGGGAACAGGTAACTGGCTTGTTCCAAGAAGTATGCCGCAGAGCTTTTCAATTAACCACTACGTTGAAAATTATTTGCAGGTGTTCAGCGTTTCACCATAATTGTGATAACGTGTGTTTGTGCCTCCTGAAAACCAAGAAGGCTGCGACGGACATAACTATGCTGAGGAGTAGCTGACTTGGTGTTGCCTATTTTTGTTAGTGGAGACTGACAAGAAGCCATTCTTCTAAGTATCATCCCACCACCATTTTTCCATTGTTTTAAAATGCAGGGAAATTTTGCAAGTTAGCATTATAATTAGTAGCTGGAGGGTACGGTTTTTTTTTTGTGTGTGGTCGATGTGGATGGGGGGGGGTCAGGCCCTCTGTCAGTTCGCTGGTTAGTTTTTATTATCCCCAGAGAGGAGAAGTGGACATGTGTTTGGCAGGTGAAAAGGGCGGATTCTGTTTCAGAGAATTAACGATGATCCCCATGGTCATCCCGTTCCTTTAATAATCCTTTACTTCATCAGCTGGGAATCCACCATGGTTCTATATACTCCTCTTTGCGTGGGAACAGGTAACTGGCTTGTTCCAAGAAGTATGCCGCAGAGCTTTTCAATTAACCACTACGTTGAAAATTATTTGCAGGTGTTCAGCGTTTCACCATAATTTTGATAACGTTTGTATGTCCCTCCTGAAACCCAAGAAGGCTGCGACGGACATAACTATGCTGAGGCGTAGCTGACATGGTGTTGCCTATTTTTGTTAGTGGAGACTGTCAAGAAGCCATTCTTCTAAGTATCATCCCACAACCATTTTTCCATTGTTTTAAAATGCAGGGAAATTTTGCAAGTTAGCATTATAATTAGTAGCTGGATGGTACGGTTTTTTTTTTTGTGTGTGGTCGATGTGGATGGGGGGGGTCAGGCCCTCTGTCAGTTCGCTCGTTAATTTTTATTATCCCCAGAGAGGAGTAGTGGGCATGTGTTTGGCAGGTGAAAAGGGCGGATTCTGTTTCAGAGAATTAACGATGATCCCCATGGTCATCCCGTTCCTTTAATAATCCTTTACTTCATCAGCTGGAAATCCACCATGGTTCTATATACTGCTCTTTGCGTGGGAACAGGTAACTGGCTTGTTCCAAGAAGTATGCCGCAGAACTTTTCAATTAACCAGTATGTTGAAAATTATTTGCAGGTGTTCAGCTTTTCACCATAATTGTGATAACGTTTGTTTGTGCCTCCTGAAACCCAAGAAGGCTGCGACGGACATAACTATGCTGAGGCGCAGCTGACTTGGTTTTGCCTATTTTTGTTAGTGGAGACTGACAAGAATCCATTCTTGTAAGTATCATCTCACCATCATTTTTCCATTGTTTAAAAATGCAGGAAAGTTTTGCAACTTAGCATTATAATTAGAAGCTGGAGGCTACGGTGTTTTGTTTTTTTTTTTTCCTGTGGGGTCGGTGTGGATGTGTTGGTCAGGCCCTCTGTCAGTTCGCTGGTTTGTTTTTATTATCCCCAGAGAGGAGAAGTGGGTATTAGTATGGCAGGTGAAAACTGCGGATCTCTTTCAGAGAATTAAACAGGATCCGCATGGTAATCAAGTTCCTTTAAGAATCCTTTGCTTCATGAGCTGGGAATCCACCATGGTTCTATATACTTCTCTGTGCGTGGGCAGAGGAAACTCGCTTGTTCCAAGAAGTATGCCTCAGAGCTTTTCAATTAACCAGTATGTTGAAAATCCTTTGCAGGTTTTCAGCGTTTCAGAATAATTGTGATAACGTGTGTATGTGCCTACTGAAACCAAATATGGCTGCTACGGACATAACTATGCTGAGGCGTAGCTGACTTGGTGTTGCCTATTTTTGTCAGTGGAGACTGACAAGAAGCCATTCTTCTAAGTATCATCCCACCATCATTTCTCCATTGTTTAAAAATGCAGGGAAATTTTGCAAATTGGCATTATAATTAGTAGCTGGAGGCTACGGTGTTTTTTTTTTTTTTTCCTGTGGGGTCGGTGTGGATGTGTTGATCAGGCCCTCTGTCAGTTCGCTGGTTGGTTTTTATTATCCCCAGAGAGGAGAAGTTGGTATTAGTATGGCAGGTGAAAACTGCGGATCTGTTTCAGAGAATTAAACAGGATCCGCATGGTAATCCCGTTCCTTTAAGTATCCTTTGCTTCATGAGCTGGGAATCCACCATGGTTCTATATACTTCTCTATGCGTGGGCACAGGTACCTGGCTTGTTCCAAGAAGTATGCTGGAGAGATTACAAATTAACCAGTACCTTGAAAATTATTTGCAGGTGTTCAGCGTTTCACCATAATTTTGATAACGTTTGTATTTCCCTCCTAAACCCAAGAAGGCTGCGACGGACATAACTATGCTGAGGCGTAGCTGACTTGGTGTTGCCTATTTTTGTTAGTGGAGACTGTCAAGAAGCCATTTTTTTAAGTATGATCCCACCACCATTTTTCCATTGTTTTAAAATGCAGGGAAATTTTGCAAGTTAGCATTATAATTAGTAGCTGGAGGGTACGGTTTTTTTTTGTGTGTGTGGTCGATGTGGATCGGGGGGGGGGGGTCAGGCCCTCTGTCTGTTCGCTGGTTAGTTTTTATTATCCCCAGAGAGGAGAAGTGGGCATGTGTTTGGCAGGTGAAAACTGCGGATCTGTTTCAGAGAATTAAACAGGATCCACATGGTAATCCCGTTCCTTTAAGAATCCTTTGCTTCATGAGCTGGGAATCCACCATGGTTCTATATACTCCTCTTTGCGTGGGAACAGGTACCTGGCTTGTTCCAAGAAGTATGCCTCAGAGCTTTTCAATTAACCAGTATGTTGACAATCCTTTGCAGGTTTTCAGCGTTTCACCATAATTGTGATAACGTGTGTATATGCCTACTGAAACTAAATATGGCTGCTATGGACATAACTATGCTGAGGCGTAGCTGACTTGGTGTTGCCTATTTTTGTCAGTGGAGACTGACAAGAAGCCATTCTTCTAAGTATCATCCCACCATCATTTCTCCATTGTTTAAAAATGCAGGGAAATTTTGCAAATGGGCATTATAATTTGTAGCTGGAGGGTCCTTTTTTGTTTTGTGGGGTCGGTCAGGATGGGTGTTCAGGCCCTCTGTCAGATCGCTGGTTTGTTTTTATTATCCCCAGAGAAGAGTAGTGGGCATGTGTTTGGCAGATGAAAAGTGCGGATTCTGTTTCAGAGAATTTAAACAGGATCCGCATGGTCATCTCATTCCTTTAAGAATCCTTTGCTTCATCAGCTGGGATTCCACCATGTTTCTATATACTCCTCTATGCATGGGCACAGGTACCTGGCTTGTACCAAGAAGTATGCTTGAGAGTTTTCAAATTAACCAGTACGTTGAAAATTATTTTCAGGTGTTCAGCGTTTCACCATAATTTTGATAACGTTTGTATGTCCCTCCTGAAACCCAAGAAGGCTGCGACGGACATAACTATGCTGAGGAGTAACTGACTTGGTGTTGCCTATTTTTGTTAGTGGAGACTGACAAGAAGCCATTCTTCTAAGTATGTTCCCACCACCATTTTTCCATTGTTTTAAAATGCAGGGAAATTTTGCAAGTTAGCATTATAAATAGTAGCTGGAGGGTACGGTTTTTTTGTGTGTGTGTGATCGATGTGGATGGGGGTGGGTCAGGCCCTCTGTCAGTTCGCTGGTTAGTTTTTATTATCCCCAGAGAGGAGAAGTGGGCATGTGTTTGTCAGGTGAAAAGGGCGGATTCTGTTTCAGAGAATTAACGATGATCCCCATGGTCATCCCATTCCTTTAATAATCCTTTACTTCATCAGCTGGAAATCCACCATGGTTCTATATACTCCTCTTTGCGTGGGAACAGGTAACTGCCTTGTTCCAAGAAGTATGCCGCAGAGCTTTTCAATTAACCACTACGTTGAAAATTATTTGCAGGTGTTCAGCGTTTCACCATAATTGTGATAACGTTTGTTTGTGCCTCCTGAAACCCAAGATGGGTGCGATGGACATAGCTATGCTGAGGAGTAGCTGACTTGGTGTTGCCTATTTTTGTTAGTGGAGACTGACAAGAAGCCATTCTTCTAAGTATCATCCCACCACCATTTTTCCATTGTTTTAAAATGCAGGGAAATTTTGCAAGTTAGCATTATAATTAGTAGCTGGAGGGTACGGTTTTTTTTTTGTGTGTGTGGTCGATGTGGATGGGGGGGTCAGGCCCTCTGTCAGTTCGCTGGTTAGTTTTTATTATCCCCAGAGAGGAGAAGTGGGCATGTGTTTCGCAGGTGAAAAGGGCGGATACTGTTTCAGAGAATTAACGATGATCCCCATGGTCATCCCGTTCCTTTAATAATCCTTTACTTCATCAGCTGGAAATCCACCATGGTTCTATATACTCCTCTTTGCGTGGGAACAGGTAACTGGCTTGTTCCAAGAAGTATGCCGCAGAGCTTTTCAATTAACCACTACTTTGAAAATTATTTGCAGGTGTTCAGCGTTTCACCATAATTGTGAGAACCTTTGTTTGTGCCTCCGGAAACCCAAGATGGCTGCGATGGACATAGCTATGCTGAGGCGTAGCTGACTTGGTGTTGCCTATTTTTGTTAGTGGAGACTTACAAGAAGCCATTCTTCTAAGTATCATCCCACCACCAATTTTCCATTGTTTTAAAATGCAGGGAAATTTTGCAAGTTAGCATTATAATTAGTAGCTGGAGGGTACGGTTTTTTTTTTTGTGTGTGTGGTCGATGTGGATGGGGGGGTCAGGCCCTCTGTCAGTTCGCTGGTTAGTTTTTATTATCCCCAGAGGGGAGAAGTGGGCATGTGTTTGGCAGGTGAAAAGGGCGGATTCTGTTTCAGAGAATTAACGATGATCCCCATGGTCATCCCGTTCCTTTAATAATCCTTTACTTCATCAGCTGGAAATCCACCATGGTTCTATATACTCCTCTTTGCGTGGGAACAGGTAACTGGCTTGTTCCAAGAAGTATGCCACAGAGCTTTTCAATTAACCAGTACATTGAAAATTATTTGCAGGTGTTCAGCGTTTCACCATAATTGTGATAACGTTTGTTTGTGCCTCCTGAAACCCAAGAAGGCTGCGACGGACATAACTATGCTGAGGCGTAGCTGACTTGGTTTTGCCTATTTTTGTTAGTGGAGACTGACAAGAATCCATTCTTGTAAGTATCATCTCACCATCATTTTTCCATTGTTTAAAAATGCAGGAAAATTTTGCAAGTTAGCATTATAATTAGTAGCTGGAGGCTACGGTGTTTTTTTTTTTTTTTTTCCTGTGGGGTCGGTGTGGATGTGTTGGTCAGGCCCTCTGTCAGTTCCCCAGTTGGTTTTTATTATCCCCAGAGAGGAGAAGTGGGTATTAGTATGGCAGGTGAAAACTGCGGATCTGTTTCAGAGAATTAAACAGGATCCGCATGGTAATCCCGTTCCTTTAAGAATCCTTTGCTTCATGAGCTGGGAATCCACCATGGTTCCATATACTTGTCTATGCATGGGCACAGGAAACTGGCTAGTTCCAAGAAGTATGCCTCAGAGCTTTTCAATTAACCAGTATGTTGACAATCCTTTGCAGGTTTTCAGCATTTCACCATAATTGCGATAACGTGTGTATGGGCCTACTGAAACCGAATATGGCTGCTACGAACAAAACTATGCTTAGGCGTAACTGACTTGGTGTTGCCTATTTTTGTCAGTGGAGACTGACAAGAAGCCATTCTTCTAAGTATCATCCCACCATCATTTCTCCATTGTTTAAAAATGCAGGGAAATTTTGCAAATTGGCATTATAATTAGTAGCTGGAGGGTACTTTTTTGTTTTGTGGGGTCGGTCAGGATGGGTGTTCAGGCCCTCTGTCAGATCGCTGGTTTGTTTTTATTATCCCCAGAGAAGAGTAGTGGGCATGTGTTTGGCAGGTGAAAAGTGCGGATTCTGTTTCAGAGAATTAAACAGGATCCGCATGGTCATCTCATTCCTTTAAGAATCCTTTGCTTCATCAGGTGGGATTCCACCATGTTTCTATATACTCCTCTATGCGTGGGCACAGGTACCTAGCTTATTCCAAGAATTATGCTGGAGAGTTTTCAAATTAACCAGTACGTTGAAAATTATTTGCAGGTGTTCAGCGTTTCACCGTAATTGTGATAACGTTTGTATGTCCCTCCTGAAACCCAAGAAGGCTGCGACGGACATAACTATGCTGAGGAGTAGCTGACTTGGTGTTGCCTATTTTTGTTAGTGGAGACAGACAAGAAGCCATTCTTCTAAGCATGATCCCACCACCATTTTTCCATTGTTTTAAAATGCAGGGAAATTTTGCAAGTTAGCATTATAATTAGTAGCTGGAGGGTACGGTTTTTTTTTTGTGTGTGTCGTCGACTTGGATGGGGGGGGTCAGGCCCTCTGTCAGTTCCCCGGTTGGTTTTTATTATCCCCAGGGAGGAGAAGTGGGCATGTGTTTGGCAGGTGAAAAGGGCGGATTCTGTTTCAGAGAATTAACGATGATCCCCATGGTCATCCCGTTCCTTTAATAATCCTTTACTTCATCAGCTGGAAATCCACCATGGTTCTGTATACTCCTCTTTGCGTGGGAACAGGTAACTGGCTTGTTCCAAGAAATATGCCGGAGAGCTTTTCAATTAACCACTACGTTGAAAATTATTTGCAGGTGTTCAGCGTTTCATCATAATTGTGAGAACCTTTGTTTGTGCCTCCTGAAACCCAAGAAGGCTTCGACGGACATAACTATGCTGAGGAGTAGCTGACTTGGTGTTGCCTATTTTTCTTAGTGGAGACTGACAAGAAGACATTCTTCTAAGTATCATCCCACCGCCATTTTTCCATTGTTTTAAAATGCAGGGAAATTTTGCAAGTTAGCATTATAATTAGTAGCTGGAGGCTACGGTGTTTTTTTTTTTTTTTTCCTGTTGGGTCGGTGTGGATGTGTTGGTCAGGCCCTCTGTCAGTTCCCCGGTTGGTTTTTATTATCCCCAGAGAGGAGAAGTGGGTATTAGTATGGCAGGTGAAAACTGCGGGTCTGTTTCAGAGAATTAAACAGGATCCGCATGGTAATCCCGTTCCTTTAAGAATCCTTTGCTTCATGACCTGGGAATCCACCATGGTTTTATATACTTGTCTATGCGTGGGCACAGGAAACTGGCTAGTTCCAAGAAGTATGCCTCAGAGCTTTTCAATGAACCAGTATGTTGACAATCCTTGCAGGTTTTCAGTGTTTCACCATAATTGTGATAACGTGTGTATGTGCCTACTGAAACCCAATATGGCTGCTACGGACATAACTATGCTGAGGCGTAGCTGACTCGGTGTTGCCTATTTTTGTCAGTGGAGACTGACAAGAAGCCATTCTTCTAAGTATCATCCCACCATCCTTTCTCCATTGTTTAAAAATGCAGGGAAATTTTGCAAATTGGCATTATAATTAGTAGCTGGAGGGTACTTTTTTGTTTTGTGGGGTCGGTCAGGATGGGTGTTCGGGCCCTCTGTCAGATCGCTGGTTTGTTTTTATTATCCCCAGAGAAGAGTAGTGGGCATGTGTTTGGCAAGTGAAAAGTGCGGATTCTGTTTCAGAGAATTAAACAGGATCCGCATGGTCATCTCATTCCTTTAAGAATCCTTTGCTTCATCAGCTGGGATTCCACCATGTTTCTATATACTCCTCTATGCGTGGGCACAGGTACCTGCCTTGTTCCAAGAATTATGCTGGAGAGTTTTCAAATTAACCAGTACCTTGAAAATTATTTGCAGGTGTTCAGCGTTTCACCATAATTTTGATATCGTGTGTTTGTGCCTCCTGAAACCCAAGAAGGCTGCGACGGACATAACTATGCTGAGGAGTAGCTGACTTGGTGTTGCCTATTTTTGTTAGTGGAGACAGACAAGAAGCCATTCTTCTAAGTATCATCCCACCACCAATTTTCCATTGTTTTAAAATGCAGGGAAATTTTGCAAGTTAGCATTATAATTAGTAGCTGGAGGGTACGGTTTTTTTTGTGTGTGTGTGGTCGATGTGGATGGGGGGGTCAGGCCCTCTGTCAGTTCGCTGGTTAGTTTTTATTATCCCCAGAGGGGAGAAGTGGGCATGTGTTTGGCAGGTGAAAAGGGCGGATTCTGTTTCAGAGAATTAACGATGATCCCCATGGTCATCCCGTTCCTTTAATAATCCTTTACTTCATCAGCTGGAAATCCACCATGGTTCTATATACTCCTCTTTGCGTGGGAACAGGTAACTGGCTTGTTCCAAGAAGTATGCCACAGAGCTTTTCAATTAACCAGTACATTGAAAATTATTTGCAGGTGTTCAGCGTTTCACCATAATTGTGATAACGTGTGTTTGTGCCTCCTGAAACCCAAGAAGGCTGCGACGGACATAACTATGCTGAGGCGTAGCTGACTTGGTTTTGCCTATTTTTGTTAGTGGAGACTGACAAGAATCCATTCTTGTAAGTATCATCTCACCATCATTTTTCCATTGTTTAAAAATGCAGGAAAATTTTGCAAGTTAGCATTATAATTAGTAGCTGGAGGCTACGGTGTTTTTTTTTTTTTTTTTCCTGTGGGGTCGGTGTGGATGTGTTGGTCAGGCCCTCTGTCAGTTCCCCAGTTGGTTTTTATTATCCCCAGAGAGGAGAAGTGGGTATTAGTATGGCAGGTGAAAACTGCGGATCTGTTTCAGAGAATTAAACAGGATCCGCATGGTAATCCCGTTCCTTTAAGAATCCTTTGCTTCATGAGCTGGGAATCCACCATGGTTCCATATACTTGTCTATGCATGGGCACAGGAAACTGGCTAGTTCCAAGAAGTATGCCTCAGAGCTTTTCAATTAACCAGTATGTTGACAATCCTTTGCAGGTTTTCAGCATTTCACCATAATTGCGATAACGTGTGTATGGGCCTACTGAAACC
This sequence comes from Eulemur rufifrons, assembly GCF_041146395.1. Classification (NCBI taxonomy): domain Eukaryota; kingdom Metazoa; phylum Chordata; class Mammalia; order Primates; family Lemuridae; genus Eulemur; species Eulemur rufifrons. The sequence continues at coordinate 466,952 of NW_027182858.1, read as the reverse complement.
GAATATGGCTGCTACGGACAAAACTATGCTTAGGCGTAACTGACTTGGTGTTGCCTATTTTTGTCAGTGGAGACTGACAAGAAGCCATTCTTCTAAGTATCATCCCACCATCATTTCTCCATTGTTTAAAAATGCAGGGAAATTTTGCAAATTGGCATTATAATTAGTAGCTGGAGGGTACTTTTTTGTTTTGTGGGTTCGGTCAGGATGGGTGTTCAGGCCCTCTGTCAGATCGCTGGTTTGTTTTTATTATCCCCAGAGAAGAGTAGTGGGCATGTGTTTGGCAGGTGAAAAGTGCGGATTCTGTTTCAGAGAATTAAACAGGATCCGCATGGTCATCTCATTCCTTTAAGAATCCTTTGCTTCATCAGCTGGGATTCCACCATGTTTCTATATACTCCTCTATGCGTGGGCACAGGTACCTAGCTTATTCCAAGAATTATGCTGGAGAGTTTTCAAATTAACCAGTACGTTGGAAATTATTTGCAGGTGTTCAGCGTTTCACCGTAATTGTGATAACGTTTGTATGTCCCTCCTGAAACCCAAGAAGGCTGCGACGGACATAACTATGCTGAGGAGTAGCTGACTTGGTGTTGCCTATTTTTGTTAGTGGAGACAGACAAGAAGCCATTCTTCTAAGCATGATCCCACCACCATTTTTCCATTGTTTTAAAATGCAGGGAAATTTTGCAAGTTAGCATTATAATTAGTAGCTGGAGGGTACGGTTTTTTTTTTGTGTGTGTCGTCGACTTGGATGGGGGGGGGTCAGGCCCTCTGTCAGTTCCCCGGTTGGTTTTTATTATCCCCAGGGAGGAGAAGTGGGCATGTGTTTGGCAGGTGAAAAGGGCGGATTCTGTTTCAGAGAATTAACGATGATCCCCATGGTCATCCCGTTCCTTTAATAATCCTTTACTTCATCAGCTGGAAATCCACCATGGTTCTGTATACTCCTCTTTGCGTGGGAACAGGTAACTGGCTTGTTCCAAGAAGTATGCCGGAGAGCTTTTCAATTAACCACTACGTTGAAAATTATTTGCAGGTGTTCAGCGTTTCACCATAATTGTGAGAACCTTTGTTTGTGCCTCCTGAAACCCAAGAAGGCTTCGACGGACATAACTATGCTGAGGAGTAGCTGACTTGGTGTTGCCTATTTTTGTTAGTGGAGACTGACAAGAAGACATTCTTCTAAGTATCATCCCACCGCCATTTTTCCATTGTTTTAAAATGCAGGGAAATTTTGCAAGTTAGCATTATAATTAGTAGCTGGAGGCTACGGTGTTTTTTTTTTTTTTTTTCCTGTTGGGTCGGTGTGGATGTGTTGGTCAGGCCCTCTGTCAGTTCCCCGGTTGGTTTTTATTATCCCCAGAGAGGAGAAGTGGGTATTAGTATGGCAGGTGAAAACTGCGGATCTGTTTCAGAGAATTAAACAGGATCCGCATGGTAATCCCGTTCCTTTAAGAATCCTTTGCTTCATGACCTGGGAATCCACCATGGTTTTATATACTTGTCTATGCGTGGGCACAGGAAACTGGCTAGTTCCAAGAAGTATGCCTCAGAGCTTTTCAATGAACCAGTATGTTGACAATCCTTGCAGGTTTTCAGTGTTTCACCATAATTGTGATAACGTGTGTATGTGCCTACTGAAACCCAATATGGCTGCTACGGACATAACTATGCTGAGGCGTAGCTGACTTGGTGTTGCCCATTTTTGTCAGTGGAGACTGACAAGAAGCCATTCTTCTAAGTATCATCCCACCATCCTTTCTCCATTGTTTAAAAATGCAGGGAAATTTTGCAAATTGGCATTATAATTAGTAGCTGGAGGGTACTTTTTTGTTTTGTGGGGTCGGTCAGGATGGGTGTTCGGGCCCTCTGTGAGATCGCTGGTTTGTTTTTATTATCCCCAGAGAAGAGTAGTGGGCATGTGTTTGGCAGGTGAAAAGTGCGGATTCTGTTTCAGAGAATTAAACAGGATCCGCATGGTCATCTCATTCCTTTAACAATCCTTTGCTTCATCAGCTGGGATTCCACCATGTTTCTATATACTCCTCTATGCGTGGGCACAGGTACCTAGCTTATTCCAAGAATTATGCTGGAGAGTTTTCAAATTAACCAGTACGTTGAAAATTATTTGCAGGTTTTCAGCGTTTCACCATAATTTTGATAACGTTTGTATGTCCCTCCTGAAACCCAAGAAGGCTGCGACGGACATAACTATGCTGAGGAGTAGCTGACTTGGTGTTGCCTATTTTTGTTAGTGGAGACAGACAAGAAGCCATTCTTCTAAGTATGATCCCACCACCATTTTTCCATGGTTTTAAAATGCAGGGAAATTTTGCAAGTTAGCATTATAATTAGAAGCTGGAGGGTACGGTTTTTTTTTGTGTGTGTGGTCGATGTGGATGGGGGGGGGGTCAGGCCCTCTGTCAGTTCGCTAGTTACTTTTTATTATCCCCAGAGAGGAGAAGTGGGCATGTGTTTGGCAGGTGAAAAGGGCGGATTCTGTTTCAGAGAATTAACGGTGATCCCCATGGTCATCCCGTTCCTTTAATAATCCTTTACTTCATCAGCTGGAAATCCACCATGGTTCTATATACTCCTCTTTGCGTGGGAACAGGTAACTGGCTTGTTCCAAGAAGTATGCCGCAGAGCTTTTCAATTAACCACTACGTTGAAAATTATTTGCAGGTGTTCAGCGTTTCACCATAATTGTGAGAAACTTTGTTTGTGTCTCCTGAAACCCAAGAAGGCTGCGACGGACATAACTATGCTGAGGCGTAGCTGACTTGGTGTTGCCTATTTTTGTCAGTGGAGACTGACAAGAAGCCATTCTTCTAAGTATCATCCCACCATCATTTCTCCATTGTTTAAAAATGCAGGGAAATTTTGCAAGTTAGCATTATAATTAGTAGCTGGAGGGTACGGTTTTTTTTTTGTGAGTGTGGTCGATGTGGATGGGGGCGGTAAGGCCCTCTGTCAGTTCGCTCGTTAGTTTTTATTATCCCCAGAGAGGAGAAGTGGGCATGTGTTTGGCAGGTGAAAAGGGCGGATTCTGTTTCAGAGAATTAAACAGGATCCGCATGGTCATCTCATTCCTTTAAGAATCCTTTGCTTCATCAGCTAGGATTCCACCATGTTTCTATATACTCCTCTATGCGTGGGCACAGGTACCTGGCTTGTTCCAAGAATTATGCTGGAGAGTTTTCAAATTAACCAGTACGTTGAAAATTATTTTCAGGTTTTCAGCATTTCACCATATTTTTGATAACGTTTGTATGTCCCTCCTGAAACCCAAGAAGGCAGCGACGGACATAACTATGCTGAGGAGTAGCTGACTTGGTGTTGCCTATTTTTGTTAGTGGAGACAGACAAGAAGCCATTCTTCTAAGTATGATCCCACCACCATTTTTCCATTGTTTTAAAAAGCTGGGAAATTTTCGAAGTTAGCATTATAATTAGTAGGTGGAGGGTACGGTTTTTTTTTTTTTGTGTGTGGTCGATGTGGATGGGGGGGGGGTCAGGCCCTCTGTCAGTTCGCTGGTTAGTTTTTATTATCCCCAAGGAGGAGAAGTGGGCATGTGTTTGGCAGGTGAAAAGGGCGGATTCTGTTTCAGAGAATTAACGATGATCCCCATGGTCATCCCGTTCCTTTAATAATCCTTTACTTCATCAGCTGGAAATCCACCATGGTTCTATATACTCCTGTTTGCGTGGGAACAGGTAACTGGCTTGTTCCAAGAAGTATGCCGCAGAGCTTTTCAATTAACCAGTACATTGAAAATTATTTGCAGGTGTTCAGCGTTTCACCATAATTGTGATAACGTGTGATTGTGCCTCCTGAAACCCAAGAAGGCTGCGACGGACATAACTATGCTGAGGAGTAGGTGACTTGGTGTTCCCTATTTTTGTTAGTGGAGACTGACAAGAAGCCATTCTTCTAAGTATCATCCCACCACCATTTTTCCATTGTTTTAAAATGCAGGGAAATTTTGCAAGTTAGCATTATAATTAGTAGCTGGAGGGTACAGTTTTTTTTTTTTCTGTGTGGTCGATGTGGATGGAGGGGTCAGGCCCTCTGTTAGTTCGCTGGTTAGTTTTTATTATCCCCAGAGAGGAGAAGTGGGCATGTGTTTGGCAGGTGAAAAGGGCGGATTCTGTTTCAGAGAATTAACGATGATCCCCATGGTCATGCCATTCCTTAAATAATCCTTTACTTCATCAGCTGGAAATCCACCATGGTTCTCTATACTCCTCTTTGCGTGGGAACAGGTAACTGCCTTGTTCCAAGAAGTATGCCGCAGAGCTTTTCAATTAACCACTACGTTGAAAATTATTTGCAGGTGTTCAGCGTTTCACCATAATTGTGAGAACCTTTGTTTGTGCCTCCTGAAACCCAAGAAGGCTGCGACGGACATAACTATGCTGAGGAGTAGCTGACTTGGTGTTGCCTATTTTTGTTAGTGGAGACTGACAAGAAGCCATTCTTCTAAGTATCATCCCACCACCATTTTTCCATTGTTTTAAAATGCAGGGAACTTTTGCAAGTTAGCATTATAATTAGTAGCTGGAGGGTACGGTTTTTTTTTTGTGTGTGTGGTCGATGTGGATCGGGAGGTCAGGCCCTCTGTCAGTTCGCTGGTTAGTTTTTATTATCCCCAGAGAGGAGAAGTGGGCATGTGTTTGGCAGGTGAAAAGGGCGGATTCTGTTTCAGAGAATTAACGATGATCCCCATGGTCATCCCGTTCCTTTAATAATCCTTTACTTCATCAGCTGGAAATCCACAATGGTTCTATATACTCCTCATTGCGTGGGAACGGGTAACTGGCTTGTTCCAAGAAGTATGCCGCAGAGATTTTCAATTAACCACTACGTTGACAATTATTTGCAGGTGTTCAGCGTTTCACCATAATTGTGATAATGTGTGTTTGTGCCTCCTGAAACCCAAGAAGGCTGCGACGGACATAACTATGCTGAGGAGTAGCTGACTTGGTGTTGCCTATTTTTGTTAGTGGAGACTGACAAGAAGCCATTCTTCTAAGTATCATCCCACCACCATTTTTCCATTGTTTTAAAATGCAGGGAAATTTTGCAAGTTAGCATTATAATGAGTAGCTGGAGGGTACGGTTTTTTTTTGTGTGTGTGTGGTCGATGTGGATGGGGGGGTCAGGCCCTCTGTCAGTTCACTGATTAGTTTTTATTATCCCCAGAGAGGAGAAGTGGGCATGTGTTTGGCAGGTGAAAAGGGCGGATTCTGTTTCAGAGAATTAACGATGATCCCCATGGTCATCCCGTTCCTTTAATAATCCTTTACTTCATCAGCTGGAAATCCACCATGGTTCTATATACTCCTGTTTGCGTGGGAACAGGTAACTGGCTTGTTCCAAGAAGTATGCCGCAGAGCTTTTCAATTAAGCAGTACGTTGAAAATTATTTGCAGGTGTTATCGTTTCACCATAATTGTGATAACGTGTTTTTGTGCCTCCTGAAACCCAAGAAGGCTGCGACGGACATAACTATGCTGAGGAGTAGCTAACTTGGTGTTGCCTATTTTTGTTAGTGGAGACTGACAAGAAGCCATTCTTCTAAGTCTCATCCCACCACCATTTTTCCATTGTTTTAAAATGCTGGGAAATTTTCCAAGTTAGCATTATAATTAGTAGCTGGAGGGTACGGTTTTTTTTTTTATGTGTGTGGTCGATGTGGATGGGGGGGGGGTCAGGCCCTCTGTCAGTTCGCTGGTTAGTTTTTATTATCCTCAGGGGGAGAAGTGGGCATGTGTTTGGCAGGTGAAAAGGGCGGATTCTGTTTCAGAGAATTAACGATGATCCCCATGGTAATCCCGTTCCTTTAATAATCCTTTACTTCATCAGCTGGAAATCCACCATGGTTCTATATACTCCTCTTTGCGTGGGAACAGGTAACTGCCTTGTTCCAAGAAGTATGCCGCAGAGCTTTTCAATTAACCACTACGTTGAAAATTATTTGCAGGTGTTCAGCGTTTCACTATAATTGTGAGAACCTTTGTTTGTGCCTCCTGAAACCGAAGAAGGCTGCGACGGACATAACTATGCTGAGGAGTAGCTGACTTGGTGTTGCCTATTTTTGTTAGTGGAGACTGACAAGAAGCCATTCTTCTAAGTATCAACCCACCACCATTTTTCCATTGTTTTAAAATGCAGGGAACTTTTGCAAGTTAGCATTATAATTAGTAGCTGGAGGGTACGGTTTTTTTTTTTTGTGTGTGTGGTCGATGTGGATCGGGGGGTCAGGCCCTCTGTCAGTTCGCTGGTTAGTTTTTATTATCCCCAGAGAGGAGAAGTGGGCATGTGTTTGGCAGGTGAAAAGGGCGGATTCTGTTTCAGAGAATTAACGATGATCCCCATGGTCATCCCGTTCCTTTAATAATCCTTTACTTCATCAGCTGGAAATCCACCATGGTTCTATATACTCCTCTTTGCGTGGGAACGGGTAACTGGCTTGTTCCAAGAAGTATGCCGCAGAGCTTTTCAATTAACCACTACGTTGACAATTATTTGCAGGTGTTCAGCGTTTCACCATAATTGTGATAACGTGTGTTTGTGCCTCCTGAAACCCAAGAAGGCTGCGACGGACATAACTATGCTGAGGAGTAGCTGACTTGGTGTTGCCTATTTTTGTTAGTGGAGACTGACAAGAAGCCATTCTTCTAAGTATCATCCCACCACCATTTTTCCATTGTTTTAAAATGCAGGGAAATTTTGCAAGTTAGCATTATAATGAGTAGCTGGAGGGTACGGTTTTTTTTTTGTGTGTTTGGTCGATGTGGATGGGGGGGTCAGGCCCTCTGTCAGTTCACTGATTAGTTTTTATTATCCCCAGAGAGGAGAAGTGGGCATGTGTTTGGCAGGTGAAAAGGGCGGATTCTGTTTCAGAGAATTAACGATGATCCCCATGGTCATCCCGTTCCTTTAGTAATCCTTTACTTCATCAGCTGGAAATCCACCATGGTTCTATATACTCCTGTTTGCGTGGGAACAGGTAACTGGCTTGTTCCAAGAAGTATGCCGCAGAGCTTTTCAATTAACCACTACGTTGAAAATTATTTGCAGGTGTTCAGCGTTTCACCATAATTGTGATAACGTGTGTTTGTGCCTCCTGAAAACCAAGAAGGCTGCGACGGACATAACTATGCTGAGGAGTAGCTGACTTGGTGTTGCCTATTTTTGTTAGTGGAGACTGACAAGAAGCCATTCTTCTAAGTATCATCCCACCACCATTTTTCCATTGTTTTAAAATGCAGGGAAATTTTGCAAGTTAGCATTATAATTAGTAGCTGGAGGGTACGGTTTTTTTTTTGTGTGTGGTCGATGTGGATGGGGGGGGGTCAGGCCCTCTGTCAGTTCGCTGGTTAGTTTTTATTATCCCCAGAGAGGAGAAGTGGACATGTGTTTGGCAGGTGAAAAGGGCGGATTCTGTTTCAGAGAATTAACGATGATCCCCATGGTCATCCCGTTCCTTTAATAATCCTTTACTTCATCAGCTGGAAATCCACCATGGTTCTATATACTCCTCTTTGCGTGGGAACAGGTAACTGGCTTGTTCCAAGAAGTATGCCGCAGAGCTTTTCAATTAACCACTACGTTGAAAATTATTTGCAGGTGTTCAGCGTTTCACCATAATTGTGAGAACCTTTGTTTGTGCCTCCTGAAACCCAAGAAGGCTGCGACGGACATAACTATGCTGAGGAGTAGCTGACTTGGTGTTACCTACTTTTGTTAGTGGAGACTGACAAGAAGCCATTCTTCTAAGTATCATCCCACCACCATTTTTCCATTGTTTTAAAATGCAGGGAAATTTTGCAAGTTAGCATTATAATTAGTAGCTGGAGGCTACGGTGTTTTTTTTTTTTTTTTTTTTTTTTCCTGTCGGGTCGGTGTGGATGTGTTGGTCAGGCCCTCTGTCAGTTCCCCGGTTGGTTTTTATTATCCCCAGAGAGGAGAAGTGGGTATTAGTATGGCAGGTGAAAACTTCGGATCTGTTTCAGAGAATTAAACAGGATCCGCATGGTAATCCCGTTCCTTTAAGAATAATTTGCTTCATGAGCTGGGAATCCACCATGGTTCTATATACTTGTCTACGCGTGGGCACAGGAAACTGGCTAGTTCCAAGAAGTATGCCTCAGAGCTTTTCAATTAACCAGTATGTTGACAATCCTTTGCAGGTTTTCAGCGTTTCACCATAAGTGTGATAACGTGTGTATGTGCCTACTGAAACCAAATATGGCTGCTACGGACATAACTATCCTGAGGCGTAGCTGACTTGGTGTTGCCTATTTTTGTCAGTGGAGACTGACAAGAAGCCATTCTTCTAAGTATCATCCCACCATCATTTCTCCATTGTTTAAAAATGCAGGGAAATTTTGCAAATTGGCATTATAATTAGTAGCTGGAGGGTACTTTTTTGTTTTGTGGGTTCGGTCAGGATGGGTGTTCAGGCCCTCTGTCAGATCGCTGGTTTGTTTTTATTATCCCCAGAGAAGAGTAGTGGGCATGTGTTTGGCAGGTGAAAAGTGCGGATTCTGTTTCAGAGAAATAAACAGGATCCGCATGGTCATCTGATTCCTTCAAGAATCCTTTGCTTCATCAGCTGGGATTCCACCAGGTTTCTATATACTCCTCTTTGCGTGGGCACAGGTACCTGGCTTGTTCCAAGAATTATGCTGGAGAGTTTTCAAATTAACCAGTACGTTGAAAATTATTTGCAGGTTGTCAGCGTTTCACCATAATTTTGATAACGTTTGTATGTCCCTCCTGAAACCCAAGAAGGCTGCGACGGACATAACTATGCTGAGGAGTAGCTGACTTGGTGTTGCCTATTTTTGTTAGTGGAGACTGACAAGAAGCCATTCTTCTAAGTATCATCCCACCACCAATTTTCCATTGTTTTAAAATGCAGGGAAATTTTGCAAGTTAGCATTATAATTAGTAGCTGGAGGGTACGGGTTTTTTTTTTGTGTGTGGTCGATGTGGATGGGGGGGGGTCAGACCCTCTGTCAGTTCGCTGGTTAGTTTTTATTATCCCCAGAGAGGAGAAGTGGGCATGTGTTTGGCAGGTGAAAAGGGCGGATTCTGCTTCAGAGAATTAACGATGATCCCCATGGTCATCCCGTTCCTTTAATAATCCTTTACTTCATCAGCTGGAAATCCACCATGGTTCTATATACTCCTCTTTGCGTGGGAACAGGTAACTTCCTTGTTCCAAGAAGTATGCCTCAGAGCTTTTCAATTAACCACTACGTTGAAAATTATTTGCAGGTGTTCAGCGTTTCACCATAATTGTGATAACGTCTGTTTGTGCCTCCTGAAACCCAAGAAGGCTGCGATGGACATAGCTATGCTGAGGAGTAGCTGACTTGGTGTTGCCTATTTTTGTTAGTGGAGACTGACAAGAAGCCATTCTTCTAAGTGTCATCCCACCACCATTTTTCCACTCTTTTACAATGCAGGGAAATTTTGCAAGTTAGCATTATAATTAGTAGCTGGAGGGTACGGTTTTTTTTTTTTTGTGTGTGGTCGATGTGGATGGGGGCGTCAGGCCCTCTGTCAGTTCGCTGGTTAGTTTTTATTATCCCCAGAGAGGAGAAGTGGGCATGTGTTTGGCAGGTGAAAAGGGCGGACTCTGTTTCAGAGAATTAACGATGATCCCCATGGTCATCCCGTTCCTTTAATAATCCTTTACTTCATCAGCTGGAAATCCACCATGGTTCTGTATACTCCTCTTTGCTTTGGAACAGGTAACTGGCTTGTTCCAAGAAGTATGCCACAGAGCTTTTCAATTAACCAGTACGTTGAAAATTATTTGCAGGTGTTCAGCGTTTTACCATAATTGTGAGAACCTTTGTTTGTGCCTCCTGAAACCCTAGAATGCTGCGACGGACATAACTATGCTGAGGAGTAGCTGACTTGGTGTTGCCTATTTTTGTTAGTGGAGACTGACAAGAAGCCATTCTTCTAAGTATCATCCCACCACCATTTTTCCATTGTTTTAAAATGCAGGGAAATATTGCAAGTTAGCATTATAATTAGTAGCTGGAGGGTACGGTTTTTTTTTTGTGTGTGGTCGATGTGGATGGTGGGGGTCAGGCCCTCTGTCAGTTCGCTGGTTAGTTTTTATTATCCCCAGAGAGGAGAAGTGGGCATGTGTTTGGCAGGTGAAAAGGGCGGATTCTGTTTCAGAGAATTAACGATGATCCCCATGGTCATCCCGTTCCTTTAATAATCTTTTATTCATCAGCTGGAAATCCACCATGGTTCTCTATACTCCTCTTTGCGTGGGAACAGGTAACTGCCTTGTTCCAAGAATTATGCCGCAGAGCTTTTCAATTAACCACTACGTTGAAAATTATTTGCAGGTGTTCAGCGTTTCACCATAATTGTGATAACGTGTGTTTGTGCCTCCTGAAACCCAAGACGGCTGCGACGGACATAACTATGCTGAGGCGTAGCTGACTTGGTGTTGCCTATTTTTGTTAGTGGCGACTGACAAGAAGCCATTCTTCTAAGTATCATCCCACCACCATTTTTCCATTGTTTTAAAATGCAGGGAAATTTTGCAAGTTAGCATTATAATTAGTAGCTGGAATGTTCGGTATTTTTTTGTGTGTGTGGTCGATGTGGATGGGGGGGTCAGGCCCTCTGTCAGTTCGCTGGTTAGTTTTTATTATCCCCAGAGAGGAGAAATGGGCATGTGTTTGGCAGGTGAAAAGGGAGGATTCTGTTTCAGAGAATTAACGATGATCCCCATGGTCATCCTGTTCCTTTAATAATCCTTTACTTCATCAGCTGGAAATCCACCATGGTTCTACATACTCCTCTTTGCGTGGGAACAGGTAACTGGCTTGTTCCAAGAAGTGTGCCGCAGAGCTTTTCAATTAACCACTACGTTGAAAATTATTTGCAGGTGTTCAGCGTTTCACCATAATTGTGATAACGTTTGTTTGTGCCTCCTGAAACCCAAGAAGGCTGCGATGGACATACCTATGCTGAGGAGTAGCTGACTTGGTGTTGCCTATTTTTGTTAGTGGAGACTGACAAGAAGCCATTCTTCTAAGTATCATCCCACCACCATTTTTCCATTGTTTTAAAATGCAGGGAAATTTTGCAAGTTAGCATTATAATTAGTAGCTGGAGGGTACAGTTTTTTTTTTTGTGTGGTCGATGTGGATGGTGGGGGTCAGGCCCTCTGTCAGTTCGCTGGTTAGTTTTTATTATCCCCAGAGAGGAGAAGTGCGCATGTGTTTGGCAGGTGAAAAGGGCGGATTCTGTTTCACAGAATTAACGATGATCCACATGGTCATCCCGTTCCTTTAATAATACCTTACTTCATCAGTTGGAAATCCACCATGGTTCTATATACTCCTCTTTGCGTGGGAACAGGTAACTGGCTTGTTCCAAAAAGTATGCTGCAGAGCTTTTCAATTAACCACTACGTTGAAAATTATTTGCAGGTGTTCAGTGTTTCACCATAATTGTGATAACGTTTGTTTGTGCCTCCTGAAACCCAAGAAGCCTGCGACGGACATAACTATGCTGAGGCGTAGCTGACTTGGTTTTGCCTATTTTTGTTAGTCGAGACTGACAAGAATCCATTCTTGTAAGTATCATCTCACCATCATTTTTCCATTGTTTAAAAATGCAGGAAAATTTTGCAAGTTAGCATTATAATTAGTAGCTGGAGGCTACGGTGTTTTTTTTTTTTTTTTTTCCCGTGGGGTCGGTGTGGATGTGTTGGTCAGGCCCTCTGTCAGTTCTATGGTTTGTTTTTATTATCCCCAAAGAGGAGAAGTGGGTATTAGTACGGCAGGTGAAAACTGCGGATCTCTTTCAGAGAATTAAACAGGATCCGCATGGTGATCCCGTTCTTTTAAGACTCCTTTGCTTCATGAGCTTTGAATCCACCATGGTTCTATATACTTCTCTATGCGTGGACACAGGAAACTAGCTTGTTCCAAGAAGTATGCCTCAGAGCTTTTCAATTAACCAGTATGTTGAAAATCCTTTGCAGGTTCAGCGTTTCACCATAAGTATGATAACGTGTGTATGTGCCTGCTGAAACCAAATATGGCTGCTACGGACATAACTATTCCGACGCGTAGCTGACTTGGTGTTGCCTATTTTTGTCAGTGGAGACTGACAAGAAGCCATTCTTCTAAGTATCATCCCACCATCATTTCTCCATTGTTTAAAAATGCAGGGAAATTTTGCAATTGGGCATTTTAATTACTTGCTAGAGGGTACTTTTTTTTTTGTGGGGTCGGTCAGGATGGGTGTTCAGGCCCTCTGTCAGATCGCTGGTTTGTTTTTATTATCCCCAGAGAAGAGTAGTGGGCATGTGTTTGGCAGGTGAAAAGTGCGGATTCTGTTTCAGAGAATTAAACAGTTTCCGCATGGTCATCTCATTCCTTTAAGAATCCTTTGCTTCATCAGCTGGGATTCCACCATGTTTCTATATACTCCTCTATGCGTGGGCACAGGTACCTGGCTTGTTCCAAGAAGTATGCTGGAGAGTTTTCAAATTAACCTGTACGTTGAAAATTATTTGCAGGTTTTCAGCGTTTCACCATAATTTTGATAAAGTTTGTATGTGACTCCTGAAACCCAAGAAGGCTGCGACGGACATAACTATGCTGAGGAGTAGCTGACTTGGTGTTGCCTATTTTTGTTAGTGGAGACAGACAAGAATCCATTCTTCTAAGTGTCATCTCACCATCATTTTTCCATTGTTTAAAAATGCAGGGAAATTTTGCAAGTTAGCATTATAATTAGTAGCTGGAGGCTACGGTGTTTTTTTTTTTTTTTTTTTTCCTGTGGGGTCGGTGTGGATGTGTTGGTCAGGCCCTCTGTCAGTTCGCTGGTTTGTTTTTATTATCCCCAGAGAGGAGAAGTGTGTATTAGTATGGCAGGTGAAAACTGCGGATCTGTTTCAGAGAATTAAACAGGATCCGCATGGTAATCCCGTTCCTTTAAGACTCCTTTGCTTCATGAGCTGGGAATCCACCATGGTTCTATATACTTCTCTATGCGTGGGCACAGGAAACTGGCTTGTTCCAAGAAGTATGCCTCAGAGCTTTTCAATTAACCAGTATGTTGAAAATCCTTTGCAGGTTTTCAGCGTTTCACCATAATTGAGATAACGTGTGTATGTGCCTACTGAAACCAAATATGGCTGCTACGGACATAACTATGCTGAGGCGTAGCTGACTTGGTGTTGCCTATTTTTGTCAGTGGAGACTGACAAGAAGCCATTCTTCTAAGTATCATCCCACCACCATTTTTCCATTGTTTTAAAATGCAGGGAAATTTTGCAAGTTAGCATTATAATTAGTAGCTGAGGGTACTTTTTTTTTTTTTGTGGGGTCGGTCAGGATGGGTGTTCAGGCCCTCTGTCAGATCGCTGGTTTGTTTTTATTATCCCCAGAGAAGAGTAGTGGGCATGTGTTTGGCAGGTGAAAAGTGCGGATTCTGTTTCAGAGAATTAAACAGGGTCCGCATGGTCATCTCATTCCTTTAAGAATCCTTTGCTTCATCAGGTGGGATTCCACCATGTTTCTATATACTCCTCTATGCGTGGGCACAGGTACCTGGCTTGTTCCAAGAAGTATGCTGGAGAGTTTTCAAATTAACCAGTACGTTGAAAATTATTTGCAGGTTTTCAGCGTTTCACCATAATTTTGATAAGGTTTGTATGTGCCTCCTGAAACCCAAGAAGGCTGCGACGGACATAACTATGCTGAGGAGTAGCTCACTTGGTGTTGCCTATTTTTGTTAGTGGAGACAGACAAGAAGCCATTCTTCTAAGTATCATCCCACCACCATTTTTCCATTGTTTTAAAATGCAGGGAAATTTTGCAAGTTAGCATTATAATTAGTAGCTGGAGGGTACGGTTTTTTTTTTTGTGTGTGGTCGATGTGGATGGGGGGGTCAGGCCCTCTGTCAGTTCGCTGGTTAGTTTTTATTATCCCCAGAGAGGAGAAGTGGGCATGTGTTTGGCAGGTGAAAAGGGCGGATTCTGTTTCAGAGAATTAACGATGATCCCCATGGTCATCCCGTTCCTTTAATAATCATTTACTTCATCAGCTCGAATTCCACCATGGTTCTATATACTCCTCTTTGCGTGGGAACAGGTAACTGGCTTGTTCCAAGAAGTATGCCGCAGAGCTTTTCAATTAACCAGTACGTTGAAAATTATTTGCAGGTGTTCAGCGTTTCACCATTATTGTGATAACGTTTGTTTGTGCCTCCTGAAACCCAAGAAGGCTGCGACGCACATAACTATGCTGAGGAGTAGCTGACTTGGTGTTGCCTATTTTTGTTAGTGGAGACAGACAAGAAGCCATTCTTCTAAGTATCATCCCACCACCATTTTTCCATTGTTTTAAAATGCAGGGAAATTTTGGAAGTTAGCATTATAATTAGTAGCTGGAGGGTTCGGTTTTTTTTTGTGTGTGTGTGGTCGATGTGGATGGGGGGTCAGGCCCTCTGTCAGTTCGCTGGTTAGTTTTTATTATCCCCAGAGAGGAGAAGTGGGCATGTGTTTGGCAGGTGAAAAGGGCGGATTCTGTTTCAGAGAATTAACGATGATCCCCATGGTCATCCCGTTCCTTTAATAATCCTTTACTTCATCAGCTGGAAATCCACCATGGTTCTATATACTCCTCTTTGCGTGGGAACAGGTAACTGGCTTGTTCCAAGAAGTATGCCGCAGAGGTTTTCAATTAACCACTACGTTGAAAATTATTTGCAGGTTTTCAGCGTATCACCATAATTGTGATAACGTTTGTTTGTGCCTCCTGAAACCCAAGAAGGCTGCGACGGACATAACTATGCTGAGGAGTAGCTGACTTGGTGTTGCCTATTTTTGTCAGTGGAGACTGACAAGAAGCCATTCTTCTAAGTATCATCCCACCATCATTTCTCCATTGTGTAAAAATGCAGGGAAATTCTGCAAATTGGCATTATAATTAGTAGCTGGAGGGTCCTTTTTTTTTTTGTGGGTTCGGTCAGGATGGGTGTTCAGGCCCTCTGTCAGATCGCTGGTTTGTTTTTATTATCCCCAGAGAGGAGAAGTGGCATGTGTTTGGCAGGTGAAAAGTTCCGATTCTGTTTCAGAGAATGAAACAGGATCCGCATGCTCATCCCGTTCCTTTAGGAAACTTTTGCTTCATCAGCTGGGAATCCACCATGGTTCTATATACTCCTCTATGTGTGGGCACAGGTAACTGGCTTGTTCCAAGAAGTAAGCCGCAGAGCTTTTCAATTAAGCAGTACGTTGAAAATTATTTGCAGGTTTTCAGCGTTTCACCATAATTCTTATAACGTTTGTATGTGTCTCCTGAAACCCAATATGGCTGCCACGGACATAAGTATGCTGAGGCGTAGCTGACTTCTTGTTGCCTATTTTTGTTAGTGGAGACTGACAAGAAGCCATTCTTCTAAGTATCATCCCACCATCGTTTTTCTATTGTTTAAAAATGCAGGGAAATTTTGCAAGTTATCATTATAATTAGTAGCTGGAGGGTACCTTTTTTTTTTTGTGGGGTCAGTGTGGATGGGTTGGTCAGGCCATCTGTCAATTCACTGGTTTCTTTTTATTATCCCCAGAGAGGAGAAGTGGGCATGTGTTTGGCAGGTGAAAAGTGCGGATTCTGTTTCAGAGAATTAAACAGGATCCGCATGGTCATCTCATTCCTTTAAGAATCCTTTGCTTCATGAGCTGGGATTCCACCATGTTTCTATATACTCCTCTATGCATGGGCACAGGTACCTGGCTTGTTCCAAGAAGTATGCCGCAGAGCTTTTCAATTAACCACTACGTTGAAAATTATTTGCAGGTGTTCAGCGTTTCACCATAATTGTGAGAACCTTTGTTTGTGCCTCCTGAAACCCAAGAAGGCTGCGACGGACATAACTATGCTGCGGAGTAGCTGACTTGGTGTTGCCTATTTTTCTTAGTGGAGACAGACAAGAAGGCATTCTTCTAAGTATCATCCCACCACCATTTTTCCATTGTTTTAAAAGGCAGGGAAATTTTGCAAGTTAGCATTATAATTAGTAGCTGGAGGGTACGGTTTTTTTTTTTTTTTTGTGTGTGTGGTCGATGTGGATGGGGGGGTCAGGCCCTCTGTCAGTTCGCTGGTTAGTTTTTATTATCCCCTGAGAGGAAAAGTGGGCATGTGTTTGGCAGGTGAAAAGGGCGGATTCTGTTTCAGAGAATTAACGATGATCCCCATGGTCATCCCGTTTCTTTAATAATCCTTTACTTCATCAGCTCGAAATCCACCATAGTTCTATATACTCCTCTTTGCGTGGGAACAGGTAACTGGCTTGTTCCAAGAAGTATGCCGCAGAGCTTTTCAATTAACCACTACGTTGAAAATTATTTGCAGGTGTTCAGCGTTTCACCATAATTGTGAGAACCTTTGTTTGTGTCTCCTGAAACCCAAGAAGGCTGTGACGGACATAACTATGCTGAGGAGTAGCTGACTTGGTGTTGCCTATTTTTGTTAGTGGAGACAGACAAGAAGCCATTCTTCTAAGTATCATCCCACCACCATTTTTCCATTGTTTTAAAAGGCAGGGAAATTTTGCAAGTTAGCATTATAATTAGTAGCTGGAGGGTACGGTTTTTTTTGTGTGTGTGGTCGATGTGGATGGTGGGGGTCAGGCCCTCTGTCAGTTCGCTGGTTAGTTTTTATTATCCCCAGAGAGGAGAAGTGGACATGTGTTTGGCAGGTGAAAATTTCGGATTCTGTTTCAGAGAATGAAACAGGATCCGCATGCCCATCCCGTTCCTTTAGGAAACTTTTGCTTCATCAGCTGGGAATCCACCATGGTTCTATATACTCCTCTATGTGTGGGCACAGGTAACTGGCTTGTTCCAAGAAGTATGCCGCAGAGCTTTTCAATTAAGCAGTACGTTGAAAATTATTTGCAGGTTTTCAGCGTTTCACCATAATTCTTATAACGTTTGTATGTGTCTCCTGAAACCCAATATGGCTGCCACGGACATAAGTATGCTGAGGAGTAGCTGACTTGGTGTTGCCTATTTTTGTTAGTGGAGACTGACTGGAAGCCATTCTTCTAAGGATCATCCCACCATCATTTTTCCATTGTTTAAAAATGAAGGGAAATTTTGAAAGTTATCATTATAATTAGTAGCTGGAGGGTACTTTTTTTTGTTTTTGTGGGGTCAGTGTGGATGGGTTGGTCAGGCCATCTGTCAATTCACTGGTTTCTTTTTATTATCCCCAGAGAGGAGAATTGGGCATGTGTTTGGCAGGTGAAAAGTGCGGATTCTGTTTCAGAGAATTAAACAGGATCCGCATGGTCATCTTATTCCTTTAAGAATCCTTTGCTTGATCAGCTGGGATTCCACCATGTTTCTATATACTCCTCTATGCGTGAGCACAGGTACCTGGCTTGTTCCAAGAAGTATGCTGGAGAGTTTTCAAATTAGCCAGTACGTTGAAAATTATTTGCAGGTTTTCAGCGTTTCACCATAATTTTGCTAACGTTTGTATGTGCCTCCTGAAACCCAAGAAGGCTGCGACGGACATAACTATGCTGAGGAGTAGCTGACCTGGTGTTGCCTATTTTTGTTAGTGGAGACAGACAAGAAGCCATTCTTCTAAGTATCATCCCACCACCATTTTTCCATTGTTTTAAAATGCAGGGAAATTTTGCAAGTTAGCATTATAATTAGTAGCTGGAGGGTACAGTTTTTTTTTTGTGTGGTCGATGTGGATGGGGGGGTCAGGCCCTCTGTCAGTTCGCTGGTTAGTTTTTATTATCCCCAGAGAGGAGAAGTGGGCATGTGTTTGGCAGGTGAAAAGGGCGGATTCTGTTTCAGAGAATTGACGATGATCCGCATGGTCATCCCGTTCCTTTAATAATCCTTTACTTCATCAGCTGGAAATCCACCATGGTTCTATATACTCCTCTTTGCGTGGGAACAGGTAACTGGCTTGTTCCAAGAAGTATGCCGCAGAGCTTTTCAATTAACCACTACGTTGAAAATTATTTGCAGGTGTTCAGCGTTTAACCCTAACGAGAACCCCTAAAGATAACCCTGAACCCTATCCCTAACCCCAGCAGTAAACTTTAACCGTAAACCTAAGCCCAACCCGTAACCCTAATCCTATCCTTTTACCCTAAAACTAACCCCTAAACCTAACCCCTATACCTCACCCTAACTCTAACCCCAATCCTAATTCTAACCATACCCCTTCATAAAACACTAACTCCTAACCGCTAACCCTAACACTAACCAAAAACCCTAATCACTAATCCCTAACCCTAACGCTTATCCTTTACCCTAACCGTTAACCCTCACCCTAAATCTTAACCCTGACCCTAACCTTAACCTTTAACTCTAAGCCTAACCCTTAAGCCTACAGTAAGGAAGACCCTTAATGCTAATGGGAACCCTTATCCCTAACCCTAAAACTACAGCTAAAAATAACCCTAACCTTCGATCCTTAAACCTAACCCCTAACACTTACTTTAACCCCAAACCCTAACCCTAATCCTAAGCATTAAACCTAACCCTATCTCTTAACCCTAATGCTAGCCCTTACCCTAACGCCTAGATCTAACCCTAAATCTAACCTACCGCCTAATCCTAACCTTAAGCCCTAATGCTAACTCTAACCATGAACCCTAAACCTACCCGTAACCCTTAACAGGAACCCTATCCGTGAACCTTAACCCTGACCCTAACCATTACCCGCACCCAAGCATTTAACCCTGACCCTACCCCTAATCCTTAATAACCCTAACACTAAACCCTAACCGTAACCCAACACTTAACCCGAATTCTATCCCTTAACCCTAACCCTAACACTAATGCTAACCCCTAAACGTAACCCTAACTGTCACCAGTAAACCTAACCCTAACCTCTAACACAAATCATAGCACATAACTCTAACCCTAAAACAAACCCTAACCCTAACCCAAACCCCTAACCCTAACCCCTAACCCTAACCCTACCCCTAGCCCTAGCCCTAACCCTAACCCTAACCCCTAACACCTACCCTAACCCCTAACCCCTAACCCTAACCCTAACCCTACCCTAACCCTAACCCTAACCCAACCCTAACCCTAACCCTACCCTAACCCTAACCCCAACTCCTAACCCCTAACCCTAACCCTAACACCTAACCCTAACCCTAACCCCTAACCCTAACCCTAACCCAACCCTACCCCAACCCTAACCCTAACCCCTAACCCTAACCCTAACCCCTAACCCTAACCCTACCCCTAACCCTAACCCTAACCCCTAACCCTAACCCCTAACCCCTAACCCTAACCCCTAACCCTAACCCTAACCCTAAACCCTAACCCTAACCCTAACCCCTAACCCTTAACCCTTAACCCTAACCCAAACCCAAACCCTAACCCTAACCCTAAACCAACCCTAACCCAAACCCCTAACCCTAACCCTAACCCAAACCCTAACCCTAACCCCTAACCCTAACCCCTAACCCTAACCCTAACCCCTAACCCTAACCCTACCCCTACCCCCAACCCCAACCCCAACCCCAACCCTAACCCTAACCCCTAACCCTAACCCTAACCCTTAATGCTAATGGGATCCCTTATCCCTAACCCTAACACTACAGCTAAAAATAACCCTAACCTTTGGTCCTTAAACCTAACCCCTAACACTTACTTTAACCCCAAACCCTAACCCTAATCCTAAGCATTAAACCTAACCCTATCTCTTAACCCTAACGCTAGCCCTTACCCTAACGCCTAGATCTAACCCTAAATCTCACCTACCACCTAATCCTAACCTTAATCCCTAATGCTAACTCTAACCCTGAACCCTAAACCTACCCGTAACCCTTAACACTAACCCTATCCGTGAACCTTAACCCTGACCCTAACCATTATCCGCACCCAAGCATTTAACCCTGACCCTAACCCTAATCCTTAATGATAACCCTAACACTAAACCCTAACCCTAAGCCCAACACTTAACCCTAATCCTATCCCTTAACCCTAACCCTAATGCTAACCCCTAAACGTAATCCTAACGGTGACCAGTAAACCTAACCCTAACCTCTAACACAAACCATAGCACATAACTCTAACCCTAAAACTAACCCTAACCCTAACCCTAACCCTAAACCCTAACTCTTAACCTTAACTCTAAGGGTTAACTCTCACGCTAACCTTTAATCCTAACCCTAATCCTAATCTTCAACCCTAAACCTAACACTTAACCCTAACCCTGTACCTAACCCTAACCCCTCATCTTAACCCTAACCGTAAACCTCAACCCTAAACCAAAGTGTAACCGTTAAACCTAAGAGTAACCTTTAACCCTAACCCTAATCCCTAACCCTAAGCCCTCACCCTAACACTAAACTTCATCCTTAACCCTAACCATAATCCTAACCCTAAATCTAATTCTCAGACTTCCTGCCTTCTTAGAGTTTAGAAAGCCTGCAATCCTCCCATGATATGTGTGAAAGGAAGCTCTACCACTGTGTCCTGCATGAAACCCACGGGCCCATACCCAGAGTATGATAGAGTGGGTTCCCGGGTACAATCCCAGCCCCCTAAACTCCCCCCGCCCGCCTAATGCAGACAGGGCCCGTGCGCTAAGCATAAACAATACCTTTAACAGATAACCCTAACCCTGAACATAACACCCAACCCTGTTCCTATTTCTCCCCTTAACACGTAAACCTCACCGTGCGCCTAACATTAATTTCTTATCCTAACGATAATGCATAACCCATTTCCTGAGAACAACCCCTATCCCATAATTCTAACCCTATCTCCTAGTCATCACTGTGACACCTAATCCCTAACCCTAATTCTAAACCGCTAACCCTAACCGTAACCCTACCTACAACCCTAATACTGACAGTAACCTTTACTTCTAACCCCAACGCTATGCCTAACAAAAACCCTAACCCTTGACCCTAACCCTTCACCCTAACCCCTAAACCTTACCCTAACCCTAACCCTAATCCTCATCCTAACCATTAAACCTAACCCTAGCTCTTAAAGCTAACCCTAAACCTTACCCTCGCGACTAGACCTAACCCTGACACTAACCTAACACCTAACACTAACCAGAACCCCTAAAGCTAACCCTGAACCCTATCCCTAACCCTAGCAGTAAACTTTAACCCTAAACCTAAGCCCAACCCGTAACCCTAATCCTATCCTTTTACCCTAAAACTAACCCCTAAACCTAACCCCCATACCTCACCCTAACTCCAACCCCAATCCTAATTCTAAACATACCCCCTCATAAAACAAAAACTCCTAACCGCTAACCCTAACTCTAACCAAAAACCCTAATCACTAATCCCTAACCCTAACGCTTAACCTTTACCCTAACCGTTAACCCTCACCCTAAATCTTAACACTGACCCTAACCTTCACCTTTAACTCTAATCCTAACACTTAACCCTACAGTAAGGAAGACCCTTAATGCTAATGGGATCCATTATCCCTAACCCTAACACTACAGCTAAAAATAACCCTAACCTTTGATCCTTAAACCTAACCCCTAACACTTACTTTAACCCCAAACCCTAACCCTAATCCTAAGCATTAAACCTAACCCTATCTCTTAACCCTAACGCTAGCCCTTACCCTAAAGCCTAGATCTAACCCTAAATATAACTTACCGCCTAATCCTAACCTTAAGCCCTAATGCTAACTCTAACCCTGAACCCTAAACCTACCCGTAACCCTTAACACTAACCCTATCCATGAACATTAACCCTGACCCTAATC
Source organism: Eulemur rufifrons (assembly GCF_041146395.1). NCBI lineage: Eukaryota > Metazoa > Chordata > Mammalia > Primates > Lemuridae > Eulemur > Eulemur rufifrons. Next base: position 445,150 of record NW_027182858.1, on the reverse strand, counting down.
ATTACCCGCACCCAAGCATTTAACCCTGACCCTACCCCTAATCCTTAATGATAACCCTAACACTAAACCCTAAGCCGAAGCCCAACACTTAACCCTTATCCTATCCCTTAACCCTAACCCTAATGCTAACCCCTAAATGTAACCCTCACCGTGACCAGTTCCTAACCCTAACCTCTAACACAAACCATAGCACATAACTCTAAACCTAAAACTAACCCTAACCCTAACCCTAACACTAACCCTAAACTTAAGCCCTAATACTAACACTAACCCTGAACCCTAAACCTACCCGTAACCCTTAACACTAACCCTATCTGTGAACCTTAACCCTGACCCTAACCATTACCCGCACCCAAGCATTTAACCCTGACCCTAACCCTAATCCGTAATGCTAACCCTAACACTAAACCCTAACCCTAAGCCCAACACTTAACCCTAATCCTATCCCTTAACTCTAACCCTAACCCTAACCCTAATGCTAACCCCTAAACGTAACCCTAACCATGACCAGTAAAACTAACCCTAACCTCTAACACAAACCATAGCACATAACTCTAACCCTAAAACTAACCCTAAACCTAACCCTAAACCCTAACTCTTAACCTTAACCCTAAGCGTTAACTCTCACGCTAACCTTTAATCCTAACCCTAATCCTAATCTTCAACCCTAAACCTAACACTTAACCCTAACCCTGTACCAAACCCTAACCCCTCATCTTAACCCTAACCGTAAACCTCAACCCTAAACCAAAGTGTAACCGTTAAACCTAAGAGTAACCTTTAACCCTAACCCTAATCCCTAACCCTAAGCCCTCACCCTAACACTAAACTTCATCCTTAACCCTAACCAGAATCCTAACACTAAATCTAATTCTCAGACTTCTTGCTTTCTTAGAGTTTAGAGAGCCTGCAATCATCCCATGCCATGCGTGAAAGGAGGCTCTACCACTGTGTCCTGCATGAAACCCACGGGCCCATACCCAGAATATGATAGAGTGGGTTCCCGGGTACAATCCCAGCCCCCTAAACTCCCCCCGCCCGCCTAATGCAGACAGGGCCCGTGCGCTAAGCATAAACAATACCTTTAACAGATAACCCTAACCCTGAACATAACACCCAACCCTGTTCCTATTTCTCCCCTTAACACGTAAACCTCACCGTGCGCCTAACTTTAACCTCTTATCCTAACGTTAATGCATAACCCATTTCCTGAGAACAACCCCTATCCCATAATTCTAACCCTATCTCCTAGTCATCACTGTGACACCTAATCCCTAACCCTAATTCTAAACCGCTAACCCTAACCGTAACCCTACCTACAACCAAACACTGACAGTAACCCTTACTTCTAACCCCAACGCTATGCCTAACAAAAATCCTAACCCTTGACCCTAACCCTTCACCCTAACCCCTAAGCCTTACCCTAACCCTTAACCCTAATCCTAATCCTAACCATTAAACCTAACCCTAGCTCTTAAAGCTAACCCTAAACCTTACCCTCACGACTAGACTTAACCCTGACACAAACCTAACACCTAACGCTAACCAGAACCCCTAAAGCTAACCCTGAACCCTATCCCTAACCCCAGCAGTAAACTTTAACCCTTAACCTGGCCGGGCGCGGTGGCTCACGCCTGTAATCCTAGCACTCTGGGAGGCCGAGGCGGGTGGATTGCTCAAGGTCATGAGTTCGAGACCAGCCTGAGCGAGACCCCGTCTCTACTAAAAATAGAAAGACATTATATGGACAACTAAAAATCTATATAGAAAAAATTAGCCGGGCATAGTGGCACATGCCTGTAGTCCCAGCTACTCGGGAGGCTGAGGCAGTAGGATCGCTTAAGCCGAGGAGTCTGAGGTTGCTGTGAGCTAAGCTGACGCCACGGCACTCACTCTAGCCTGGGCAACAAAGTGAGACTCTGTCTCAACAAAAAAAAAAAAAAAAAAAAAACCCTTAACCTAAGCCCAACCCGTAACCCTAATCCTATCCTTTTACCCTAAAACTAACCCCTAAACCTAACCCCTATACCTCACCATAACTCTAACCCCAATCCTAATTCTAACCATACCCCTTCATAAAACACTAACTCCTAACCGCTAACCCTAACACTAACCAAAAACCCTAATCACTAATCCCTAACCCTAACGCTTAACCTTAACCCTAACCGTTAACCCTCACCCTAAATCTTAACCCTGACCCTAACCTTAACCTTTAACTCTAAGCCTAACCCTTAACCCTACAGTAAGGAAGACCCTTAATGCTAATGGGATCCCTTATCCCTAACCCTAACACTACAGCTAAAAATAACCCTAACCTTGGATCCTTAAACCTAACCCCTAACACTTACTTTAACCCCAAACCCTAACCCTAATCCTAAGCATTAAACCTAACCCTATCTCTTAACCCTAACGCTAGCCCTTACCCTAACGCCTAGATCTAACCCTAAATCTAACCTACCGCCTAATCCTAACCTTAAGCCCTAATGCTAACACTAACCCTGAACCCTAAACCTACCCGTAACCCTTAACACTAACCCTATCCGTGAACCTTAACCCTGACCCTAACCATTACCCGCACCCAAGCATTTAACCCTGACCCTAACCCTAATCATTAATGCTAACCTTAACACTAAACCCTAACCCTAAGCCCAACACTTAACCCTAATCCTATCCCTTAACCCTAACCCTAACCCTAATGCTACCCCCTAAACGTAACCCTAACCGTGACCAGTAAACCTAACCCTAACCTCTAACACAAACCATAGCACATAACTCTAACCCTAAAACTAACCCTAACCCTAACCCTAACCCTAAACCCTAACTCCTAACCTTAACCCTAAGCGTTAACTCTCACGCTAACCTTTAATCCTAAACCTAATCCTAATCTTTAACCCTAAACCTAACACTTAACCCTAACCCTGTACCAAACCCTAACCCCTCATCTTAACCCTAACCGTAAACCTCAAACCTAAACCAAAGTGTAACCATTAAACCTAACAGTAACCTTTAACCCTAACCCTAAGCCCTAACCCTAAGCCCTCACCCTGACACTAAACTTCATCCTTAACCCTAACCAGAATCCTAACCCTAAATCTAATTCTCAGACTTCTTGCTTTCTTAGAGTTTAGAAAGCCTGCCATCCTCCCATGCCATGCGTGAAAGGAGGCTCTACCACTGTGTCCTGCATGAAACCCACGGGCCCATACCCAGAGTATGATAGAGTGGGTTCCCGGGTACAATCCCAGCCCCCTAAACTCCCCCCGCCCGCCTAATGCAGACAGGGCCCGTGCGCTAAGCATAAACAATACCTTTAACAGATAACCCTAACCCTGAACATAACACCCAACCCTGTTCCTATTTCTCCCCTTAACACGTAAACCTCACCGTGCGCCTAACTTTAACCTCTTATCCTAACGTTAATGCATAACCCATTTCCTGAGAACAACCCCTATCCCATAATTCTAACCCTATCTCCTAGTCATCACTGTGACACCTAATCCCTAACCCTAATTCTAAACCGCTAACCCTAACCGTAACCCTACCTACAACCCTAACACTGACAGTAACCCTTACTTCTAACCCCAACGCTATGCCTAACAAAAACCCTAACCCTTGACCCTAACCCTTCACCCTAACCCCTAAGCCTTACCCTAACCCTTAACCCTAATCCTAATCCTAACCATTAAACCTAACCCTAGCTCTTAAAGCTAACCCTAAACCTTACCCTCACGACTAGACCTAACCCTGACACTAACCTACCACCTAACCCTAAACAGAACCCCTAAAGCTAACCCTGAACCCTATCCCTAAATCCAGCAGGAAACTTTAACCCTAAACCTAAGCCCAACCCGTAACCCTAATCCTATCCTTTTACCCTAAAACTAACCCCTAAACCTAACCCCTATACCTCACCCTAACTCTAACCCCAATCCTAATTCTAACCATACCCCTTCATAAAACACTAACTCCTAACCGCTAACCCTAACACTAACCAAAAACCCTAATCACTAATCCCTAACCCTAACGCTTAACGTTTACCCTAACCGTTAACCCTCACCCTAAATCTTAACACTGACCTTAACCTTAACCTTTAACTCTAAGCCTAACCCTTAACCCTACAGTAAGGAAGACCCTTAATGCTAATGGGATCCCTTATCCCTAACCATAACACTACAGCTAAAAATATCCCTAACCTTGGATCCTTAAACCTAACCCCTAACACTTACTTTAACCCCAAACCCTAACCCTAATCCTAAGCATTAAACCTAACCCTATCTCTTAACCCTAACGCTAGCCCTTACCCTAACGCCTAGATCTAACACTAAATCTAACCTACCGCCTAATCCTAACCTTAAGCCATAATACTAACACTAACCCTGAACCCTAAACCTACCCGTAACCCTTAACACTAACCCTATCTGTGAACCTTAACCCTGACCCTAACCATTACCCGCACCCAAGCATTTAACCCTGATTCTAACCCTAATCCTTAATGATAAACCTAACACTAAACCCTAACCCTAAGCCCAGCACTTAACCCTAATCCTATCCCTTAACCCTAACCCTAACCCTAATGCTACCCCCTAAACGTTACTCTATCCGTGACCAGTAAACCTAACCCTAACCTCTAACACAAACCATAGCACATAACTCTAACCCTAAAACTAACCCTAACCCTAACCCTAACCCTAAACCCTAACTCCTAACCTTAACCCTAAGCGTTAACTCTCACGCTAACCTTTAATCCTAAACCTAATCCTAATCTTTAACCCTAAACCTAACACTTAACCCTAACCCTGTACCAAACCCTAACCCCTCATCTTAACCCTAACCGTAAACCTCAACCCTAAACCAAAGTGTAACCGTTAAACCTAAGAGTAACCTTTAACCCTAACCCTAAGCCCTAACCCTAAGCCCTCACCCTGACACTAAACTTCATCCTTAACCCTAACCAGAATCCTAACCCTAAATCTAATTCTCAGACTTCTTGCTTTCTTAGAGTTTAGAAAGCCTGCCATCCTCCCCTGCCAAGCGTGAAAGGAGGCTCTACCACTGTGTCCTGCATGAAACCCACGGGCAAATACCCAGAGTATGATAGAGTGGGTTCCCGGGTACAATCCCAGCCCCCTAAACTCCCCCCGCCCGCCTAATGCAGACAGGGCCCTTGCGCTAAGCATAAACAATACCTTTAACAGATAACCCTAACCCTGAACATAACACCCAACCCTGTTCCTATTTCTCCCCTTAACACGTAAACCTCACCGTGCGCCTAACTTTAACCTCTTATCCTAACGTTAATGCATAACCCATTTCCTGTAAACAACCCCTATCCCATAATTCTAACCCTATCTCCTAGTCATCACTGTGACACCTAATCCCTAACCCTAATTCTAAACCGCTAACCCTAACCGTAACCCTACCTACAACCCTAACACTGACAGTAACCCTTACTTCTAACCCCAACGCTATGCCTAACAAAAACCCTAACCCTTGACCCTAACCCTTCACCCTAACCCCTAAGCCTTACCCTAACCCTTAACCCTAATCCTAATCCTAACCATTAAACCTAACCCTAGCTCTTAAAGCTAACCCTAAACCTTACCCTCACGACTAGACCTAACCCTGACACTAACCTACCACCTAACCCTAAACAGAACCCCTAAAGCTAACCCTGAACCCTATCCCTAAATCCAGCAGGAAACTTTAACCCTAAACCTAAGCCCAACCCGTAACCCTAATCCTATCCTTTTACCCTAAAACTAACCCCTAAACCTAACCCCTATACCTCACCCTAACTCTAACCCCAATCCTAATTCTAACCATACCCCTTCATAAAACACTAACTCCTAACCGCTAACCCTAACACTAACCAAAAACCCTAATCACTAATCCCTAACCCTAACGCTTAACCTTTACCCTAACCGTTAACCCTCACCCTAAATCTTAACATTGACCTTAACCTTAACCTTTAACTCTAAGCCTAACCCTTAACCCTACAGTAAGGAAGACCCTTAATGCTAATGGGATCCCTTATCCCTAACCCTAACACTACAGCTAAAAATAACCCTAACCTTGGATCCTTAAACCTAACCCCTAACACTTACTTTAACCCCAAACCCTAACCCTAATCCTAAGCATTAAACCTAACCCTATCTCTTAACCCTAACGCTAGCCCTTACCCTAATGCCTAGATCTAACCCTACATCTAACCTACCGCCTAATCCTAACCTTAAGCCCTAATGCTAACACTAACCCTGAACCCTAAACCTACCCGTAACCCTTAACACTAACCCTATCCGTGAACCTTAACCCTGACCCTAACCATTACCCGCACCCAAGCATTTAACCCTGCTTCTAACCCTAATCCTTAATGATAAACCTAACACTAAACCCTAAACCTAAGCCCAACACTTAACCCTAATCCTATCCCTTAACCCTAACCCTAACCCTAATGATACCCCCTAAACGTAACCCTAACCATGACCAGTAAACCTAAACCTAACCTCTAACACAAACCATAGCACATAACTCTAACCCTAAAACTAACCCTAACCCTAACCCTAAACCCTAACTCTTAACCTTAACCCTAAGGGTTAACTCTCACGCTAACCTTTAATCCTAACCCTAATCCTAATCTTCAACCCTAAACCTAACACTTAACCCTAACCCTGTACCAAACCCTAACCCCTCATCGTAACCGTAACCGTAAACCTCAACCCTAAACCAAAGTGTAACCGTTAAACCTAAGAGTAACTTTTAACCCTAACCCTATTCCCTAACCCTAAGCCCTCACCCTAACACTAAACTTCATCCTTAACCCTAACCAGAATCCTAACCCTAAATCTAATTCTCAGACTTCTTGCTTTCTTAGAGTTTAGAAAGCCTGCAATCCTCCCATGCCATGCGTGAAAGGAGGCTCTACCACTGTGTCCTGCATGAAACCCACGGGCCCATACCCAGAGTATGATAGAGTGGGTTCCCGGGTACAATCCCAGCCCCCTAAACTCCCCCCGCCCGCCTAATGCAGACAGGGCCCGTGCGCTAAGCATAAACATTACCTTTAACAGATAACCCTAACCCTGAACATAACACCCAACCCTGTTCCTATTTCTCCCCTTAACACGTAAACCTCACCCTGCGCCTAACTTTAACCTCTTATCCTAACGTTAATGCATAACCCATTTCCTGAGAACAACCCCTATCCCATAATTCTAACCCTATCTCCTAGTCATCACTGTGACACCTAAATCCTAACCCTAATTCTAAGCCGCTGACCCTAACCGTAACCCTACCTACAACCCTAACACTGACAGTAACCCTTACTTCTAACCCCAACGCTATGCCTAACAAAAACCCTAACCCTTGACCCTAACCCTTCACCCTAACCCCTAAGCCTTACCCTAACCCTTAACCCTAATCCTAATCCTAACCATTAAACCTAACCCTAGCTCTTAAAGCTAACCCTAAACCTTACCCTCACGACTAGACCTAACCCTGACACTAACCTAACACCTAACCCTAACCAGAACCCCTAAAGCTAACCCTGAACCCTATCCCTAACCTTAGCAGTAAACTTTAACCCTAAACCGAAGCCCAACCCGTAACCCAAATCCTATCCTTTTACCCTAAAACTAACCCCTAAACCTAACCCCTATACCTCACCCTAACTCTAACCCCAATCCTAATTCTAACCATACCCCTTCATAAAACACTAACTCCTAACCGCTAACCCTAACACTAACCAAAAACCCTAATCACTAATCCCTAACCCTAACGCTTAACCTTTACCCTGACCGTTAACCCTCACCCTAAATCTTAACATTGACCTTAACCTTAACCTTTAACTCTAAGCCTAACCCTTAACCCTACAGTAAGGAAGACCCTTAATGCTAATGGGATCCCTTATCCCTAACCCTAACACTACAGCTAAAAATAACCCTAACCTTGGATCCTTAAACCTAACCCCTAACACTTACTTTAACCCCAAACCCTAACCCTAATCCTAAGCATTAAACCTAACCCTATCTCTTAACCCTAACGCTAGCCCTTACCCTAATGCCTAGATCTAACCCTACATCTAACCTACCGCCTAATCCTAACCTTAAGCCCTAATGCTAACACTAACCCTGAACCCTAAACCTACCCGTAACCCTTAACACTAACCCTATCCGTGAACCTTAACCCTGACCCTAACCATTACCCGCACCCAAGCATTTAACCCTGCTTCTAACCCTAATCCTTAATGATAAACCTAACACTAAACCCTAAACCTAAGCCCAACACTTAACCCTAATCCTATCCCTTAACCCTAACCCTAACCCTAATGATACCCCCTAAACGTAACCCTAACCATGACCAGTAAACCTAAACCTAACCTCTAACACAAACCATAGCACATAACTCTAACCCTAAAACTAACCCTAACCCTAACCCTAAACCCTAACTCTTAACCTTAACCCTAAGGGTTAACTCTCACGCTAACCTTTAATCCTAACCCTAATCCTAATCTTCAACCCTAAACCTAACACTTAACCCTAACCCTGTACCAAACCCTAACACCTCATCGTAACCGTAACCGTAAACCTCAACCCTAAACCAAAGTGTAACCGTTAAACCTAAGAGTAACTTTTAACCCTAACCCTATTCCCTAACCCTAAGCCCTCACCCTAACACTAAACTTCATCCTTAACCCTAACCAGAATGCTAACCCTAAATCTAATTCTCAGACTTCTTGCTTTCTTAGAGTTTAGAAAGCCTGCAATCCTCCCATGCCATGCGTGAAAGGAGGCTCTACCACTGTGTCCTGCATGAAACCCACGGGCCCATACCCAGAGTATGATAGAGTGGGTTCCCGGGTACAATCCCAGCCCCCTAAACTCCCCCCGCCCGCCTAATGCAGACAGGGCCCGTGCGCTAAGCATAAACATTACCTTTAACAGATAACCCTAACCCTGAACATAACACCCAACCCTGTTCCTATTTCTCCCCTTAACACGTAAACCTCACCCTGCGCCTAACTTTAACCTCTTATCCTAACGTTAATGCATAACCCATTTCCTGAGAACAACCCCTATCCCATAATTCTAACCCTATCTCCTAGTCATCACTGTGACACCTAATTCCTAACCCTAATTCTAAGCCGCTGACCCTAACCGTAACCCTACCTACAATCCTAACACTGACAGTAACCCTTACTTCTAACCCCAACGCTATGCCTAACAAAAACCCTAACCCTTGACCCTAACCCTTCACCCTAACCCCTAAGCCTTACCCTAACCCTTAACCCTAATCCTAATCCTAACCATTAAACCTAACCCTAGCTCTTAAAGCTAACCCTAAACCTTACCCTCACGACTAGACCTAACCCTGACACTAACCTAACACCTAACCCTAACCAGAACCCCTAAAGCTAACCCTGAACCCTATCCCTAACCTTAGCAGTAAACTTTAACCCTAAACCTAAGCCCAACCCGTAACCCAAATCCTATCCTTTTACCCTAAAACTAACCCCTAAACCTAACCCCTATACCTCACCCTAACTCTAACCCCAATCCTAATTCTAACCATACCCCTTCATAAAACACTAACTCCTAACCGCTAACCCTAACACTAACCAAAAACCCTAATCACTAATCCCTAACCCTAACGCTTAACCTTTACCCTGACCGTTAACCCTCACCCTAAATCTTAACACTGACCCTAACCTTAACCTTTAACTCTAAGCCTAACCCTTAACCCTACAGTAAGGAAGACCCTTAACGCTAATGGGATCCCTAATCCCTAACCCTAACCCTAACACTACAGCTAAAAATAAACCTAACCTTGGATCCTTAAACCTAACCCCTAACACTTACTTTAACCCCAAACCCTAACCCTAATCCTAAGCATTAAACGTAACCCTATCTCTTAACCCTAACGCTAGCCCTTACCCTAACGCCTAGATCTAACCCTAAATCTAACCTACCGCCTAATCCTAACCTTAAGCCCTAACGCTAACACTAACCCTGAACCCTAAACCTACCCGTAACCCTTAACACTAACCCTATCCGTGAACCTTAACCCTGACCCTAACCATTACCCGCACTCAAGCATTTAACCCTGATTCTAACCCTAATCCTTAATGATAAACCTAACACTAAACCCTAACCCTAAGCCCAACACTTAACCCTAATCCTATCCCTTAACCCTAACCCTAACCCTAATGCTACCCCCTAAACGTAACCCTAACCGTGACCAGTAAACCTAACCATAACCTCTAACACAAAACATAGCACATAACTCTAACCCTAAAACTAACCCTAACCCTAACCCTAATCCTAAACCCTAACTCTTAACCTTAACCCTAAGCGTTAACTCTCACGCTAACCTTTAATCCTAACCCTAATCCTAATCTTCAACCCTAAACCTAATACTTAACCCTAACCCTGTACCAAACCCTAACCCCTCATCTTAACCCTAACCGTAAACCTCAACCCTAAACCAAAGTGTAACCGTTTAACCTAAGAGTAACCTTTAACCCTAACCCTAATCCCTAACCCTAAGCCCTCACCCTAACACTAAACTTCATCCTTAACCCTAACCAGAATCCTAACCCTAAATCTAATTCTCAGACTTCTTGCTTTCTTAGAGTTTAGAAAGCCTGCAATCCTCCCGTGCCATGCGTTAAAGGAGGCTCTACCACTGTGTCCTGCATGAAACCCACGGGCCCATACCCAGAGTATGATAGAATGGGTTCCCGGGTACAATCCCAGCCCCCTAAACTCCCCCTGCCCGCCTAATGCAGACAGAGCCCGTGCGCTAAGCATAAACAATACCTTTAACAGATAACCCTAACCCTGAACATAACACCCAACCCTGTTCCTATTTCTCCCCTTAACACGTAAACCTCACCGTGCGCCTAACTTTAACCTCTTATCCTAACGTTAATGCATAATCCTTTTCCTGAGAACAACCCCTATCCCATAAATCTAACCCTATCTCCTAGTCATCACTGTGACACCTAATCCCTAACCCTAATTCTAAACCGCTAACCCTAACCGTAACCCTACCTACAACCCTAACACTGACAGTAACCCTTACTTCTAACCCCAACGCTATGCCTAACAAGAACCCTAACCCTTGACCCTAACCCTTCACCCTAACCCCTAAGCCTTACCCTAACCCTTAACCCTAATCCTAATCCTAACCATTAAACCTAACCCTAGCTCTTAAAGCTAACCCTAAACCTTACCCTCACGACTAGACCTAACCCTGACACTAACCTAACACCTAACCCTAACCAGAACCCCTAAAGCTAACGCTGAACCCTATCCCTAACTCCAGCAGTAAACTTTAACCCTAAACCTAAGCCCAACCCGTAACCCTAATCCTATCCTTTGACCCTAAAACTAACCCCTAAACCTAACCCCTATACCTCACCCTAACTCTAACCCCAATCCTAATTCTAACCATACCCCTTCATAAAACGCTAACTCCTAACCGCTAACCCTAACACTAACCAAAAACCCTAATCACTAATCCCTAACCCTAACGCTTAACCTTTACCCTAACCGTTAACCCTCTCCCTAAATCTTAACACTGACCCTAACCTTAACCTTTAACTCTAAGCCTAACCCTTAACCCTACAGTAAGGAAGACCCTTAATGCTCATGGTATCCCTTATCCCTAACCCTATCCCTAACCCTAATCCTAAGCTTTAAACCTAACCTTATCTCTTAACCCTAACGCTAGCCCTTACCCTAACGCCTAGATCTAACCCTAAATCTAACCTCCCGCCTAATCCTAACCTTAATCCCTAATGCTAACACTAACCCTGAACCCTAAACCTACCCGTAACCCTTGACACTAACCCTATCTGTGAACCTTAACCCTGACCCTAACCATTACCGGCACCCAAGCATTTAACACTGCTTCTAACCCTAATCCTTAATGATAAACCTAACACTAAACCCTAACTCTAAGCCCAGCACTTAACCCTAATCCTATCCCTTAACCCTAACCCTAACCCTAATGCTACCCCCTAAACGTTACTCTAACCGTGACCAGTAAACCTAACCCTAACCTCTAACACAAACCTTAGCACATAACTCTAACCCTAAAACTAACCCTAACCCTAAACCTAACCCTAAACCCTAACTCTTAACCATAACCCTAAGCGTTAACTCTCACGCTAACCTTTAATCCTAACACTAATCCTTATCTTCAACCCTAAACCTAACACTTAACCCTAACCCTGTACCAAACCCTAACCCCTCATCTTAACCCTAACCGTAAACCTCAACCCTAAACAAAAGTGTAACCGTTAAACCTAAGAGTAACCTTTAACCCTAACCCTAATCCCTAACCCTAAGCCCTCACCCTAACACTAAACTTCATCCTTAACCCTAACCAGAATCCTAACCCTAAATCTAATTCTCAGACTTCTTGCTTTCTTAGAGTTTAGAAAGCCTGCAATCCTCCCGTGCCATGCGTGAAAGGAGGCTCTACCACTGTGTCCTGCATGAAACCCACGGGCCCATACCCAGAGTATGATAGAGTGGGTTCCCGGGTACAATCCCAGCCCCCTAAACTCCCCCTGCCCGCCTAATGCAGGCAGGGCCCGTGCGCTAAGCATAAACAATACCTTTAACAGATAACCCTAACCCTGAACATAACACCCAACCCTGTTCCTATTTCTCCCCTTAACACGTAAACCTCACCGTGCGCCTAACTTTAACCTCTTATCCTAACGTTAATGCATAACCCATTTCCTGAGAACAACCCCTATCCCATAATTCTAACCCTATCTCCTAGTCATCACTGTGACACCTAATCCCTAACCCTAATTCTAAACCGCTAACCCTAACCGTAACCCTACCTACAACCCTAACACTGACAGTAACCCTTACTTCTAACCCCAACGCTATGCCTAACAAAAACCCTAACCCTTGACCCTAACCCTTCACCCTAACCCCTAAGCCTTACCCTAACCCTTAACCCTAATCCTAATCCTAAACATTAAACCTATCCCTAGCTCTTAAAGCTAACCCTAAACCTTACCCTCACGACTAGACCTAACCCTGACACTAACCTAACACCTAACCCTAACCAGAACCCCTAAAGCTAACCCTGAACCCTATCCCTAACCCTAGCAGTAAACTTTAACCCTAAAGCTAAGCCCACCCGTAACCCTAATCCTATCCTTTTACCCTAAAACTAACCCCTATACCTAACCCCTATACCTCACCCTAACTCTAACCCCAATCCTAATTCTTTTTTTTTTTTTTTGAAATAATATGGGAAATATTCATGATAAATTATTAAGTGAACAGTGCAAGTTAAAAACAATAGTTTCATATTTTTTTCCCCACCCCCCCTTTCCCGAGTCAGCACCTTCAAGTGTTACCACTCCCCAAAAGGTGTGCAATGCACTCATTGTGTAGGCATACCCCCATCCCCTCCCCCACCCCCACCTCAGTCTGATGTCCAATTGGTGTCATTCCCAGATTTGTGTTTAGGTGATGATCAGGGAAACCAATTTTCTGGTGAGTACATGTGATGCTTGTTTTTCCATTCGTGGGATACTTCACTTAATATAATGGGTTCCAACTCTCTCCAGGAGAACCATAGAGATGTCGTATCTTCATCATTCCTTATAGCTGAGTAATATTCCATGGTATACATATACCACAGTTTACTAATCCAATCATGTATTGATGGGCATTTGGGTTGTTTCCACATCTTTGCTATTGTGAATTGTGCTGCTATAAACATTTGGGTACACGTGCCTTTGTAACAGAATGACCTTTTTTCCTTTGGGTATATGCCCAGTAATGGGATTGCTGGGTCAAATGGCAGGTCTACTTGAATCTGTTTAAGATACCTCCATAATGCTTTCCACAGGGGTTGCACTAGTTTGCAGTCCCACCAGCAGTGTATTAGTGTTCCTGTCTCTCCACACCCACGCCAACATGTGTTGTTTTGGGTTTTTTTGATAAAGGCCATTCTCACTGGGGTTAAGTGATATCTCATTGTGGTTTTGATTTGCATTTCCCTGATGATTAGAAAACATTGCAATGAAGTTCTACCCAACAAGCTGAACAAAAAACCGTCTCACTTATCAGTTTTCTCAATAAATGTGAATGGCTTGAATTCCCCGCTCAAGAGACATAGACTGGCCCAATGGATAAAAAAGCACAAGCCAAGTATCTGCTGTCTCCAAGAAACCCACCTAACGAGCAAAGATGCATTTAGACTGAAAGTAAAAGGATGGAAATCGGTATTTCAAGCAAACGGTAACGAAAAGAAAGCTGGTGTGGCAATCTTAATTTCCAATAACTTAGCTTTCAAACCAACAAAAATAATAAAAGACAAAAATGGCTACTACATACTGGTCAAGGGCACAATTCAACAAGAAGCCATGACTATACTCAATATATATGCACCCAACCTAGGTGCACCTAGATTCATAAAGCAAACCCTACTAGATCTGAACCAGATGATAGATAATAATACTGTAATAGCTGGAGACTTTAACACCCCACTGACAGTACAGGACAGATCCTCTAAACAGAAAATAAACAAAGACATAATGGACCTAAATAGAATGCTAGAACAAATGGGCATGGCTGACATCTATAGGACATTCTACCCAAAGTCCACAGAATATACATTCTTCTCATCAGCTCACGGGACATTCTCTAAGATTGACCATGTCCTAGGACATAAATCATGTCTTCAAAAATTCAAAAAAATAGAAATTATACCATGCATCTTCTCAGATCACAGCGGAATAAAAGTAACAATGATCACAAACAGAAACCCTCACTCTTACTCAAAGTCATGGAAGCTAAATAACCTTCTGCTGAATAATTATTCTATAAAAGAAGAAATCAAGATGGAAATCAAAAATTTCTTTGAATTAAATGACAATGGAGATACAACTTATCAAAATCTATGGCATGCAGCTAAAGCAGTCCTGAGAGGAAAATTCATATCCATAAATGCCTATATCAAAAAGACAGAAAACATGCAAATAGACAACCTAACGAATAGACTCAAAGAGCTGGAGAAAGAAGAACAGAACGATCCCAAACCCAGCAGAAGGCGAGAAATTACTAAGATCAAATCAGAACTAAATGAAAAGGACAACAAAGAAACTATAAGGGAAATTAATAAAACAAAAAGTTGGTTCTTTGAAAAGATAAACAAAATAGACACACCTCTGGCTAGACTAACCAAGAGCACAAAAGTAAAATCTCTAATAACCTCCATTAGGAACATGAAAGGAGAAATCACAACCGATGCTACAGAGATACAAGATATCATCTATGAATTCTACAAAAATCTTTATGCACACAAACTGGAGAACGTGGAGGAAATGGACAAATTTTTAGAGACACATAGTCTTCCCAGGCTCAACCAGGAAGAAATAGAGTACCTGAACAGACCAATATCAAGAACTGAAATCGAAACAGCAATAAAAAACCTTCCCAAAAAGAAAAGCTCTGGTCCAGATGGGTTCACACCTGAATTTTACCATACATACAAAGAAGAACTGGTGCCCATCCTACATAAACTATTCTCCAATATTGAGAAGGATGGAGTTCTCCCCAACACGTTCTACCAAGCCAATATAACATTAATACCAATCCCAATTCTAACCATACCCCTTCATAAAACACTAACTCCTAACCGCTAACCCTAACACTAACCAAAAACCCTAATCACTAATCCCTAACCCTAACGCTTAACCTTTACCCTAACCGTTAACCCTCACCCTAAATCTTAACCCTGACCCTAACCTTAACCTTTAACTCTAAGCCTAAACCTTAACCCTACAGTAAGGAAGACCCTTAATGCTAATGGGATCCCTTATCCCTAAGCCTAACACTACAGCTAAAAATAACCCTAACCTTGGATCCTTAAACCTAACCCCTAACACTTACTTTAACCCCAAACCCTAACCCTAATCCTAAGCATTAAACCTAACCCTATCTCTTAACCCTAACGCTAGCCCTTACCCTAACGCCTAGATCTAACCCTAAATCTAACCTACCGCCTAATCCTAACCTTAAGCCCTAATGCTAACACTAACCCTGAACCCTAAACCTACCCGTAACCCTTAACACTAACCCTATCCGTGAACCTAAACCCTGACCCTAACCATTACCCGCACCCAAGCATTTAACCCTGACCCTAACTCTAATCCTTAATGATAACCTTAACACTAAACCCTAACCCTAAGCCCAGCACTTAACCCTAATCCTATCCCTTAACCCTAACCCTAACCCTAATGCTAACCCCTAAACGTAACCCTAACCGTGACCAGTAAACCTAACCCTAACCTCTAACACAAACCATATCACACAACTCTAACCCTAAAACTAACACTAACGCTAACACTAACCCTAAACCCTAACTCTTAACCTTAACCCTAAGCGTTAACTCTCACGCTAACCTTTAATCCTAACACTAATCCTAGTCTTCAACCCTAAACCTAACACTTAACCCTAACCCTGTACCAAACCCTAACCCCTCATCTTAACCCTAACCGTAAACCTCAACCCTAAACCAAAGTGTAACCGTTAAACCTAAGAGTAACCTTTAACCCTAACCCTAATCCCTAACCCTAAGCCCTCACCTTAACACTAAACTTCATCCTTAACCCTAACGAGAATCCTAACCCTAAATCTAATTCTCAGACTTCTTGCTTTCTTAGAGTTTAGAAAGCCTGCAATCCTCCGATGCCATGCGTGAAAGGAGGCTCTACCACTGTGTCCTGCATGAAACCCAGGGGCCCATACCCAGAGTATGATAGAGTGTGTTCCCGGGTACAATCCCAGCCCCCTAAACTCCCCCTGCCCGCCTAATGCAGGCAGGGCCCGTGCGCTAAGCATAAACAATACCTTTAACAGATAACCCTAACCCTGAACATAACACCCAACCCTGTTCCTATTTCTCCCCTTAACACGTAAACCTCACCGTGCGCCTAACTTTAACCTCTTATCCTAACGTTAATGCATAACCCATTTCCTGAGAACAACCCCTATCCCATAATTCTAACCCTATCTCCTAGTAATCACTGTGACACCTAATCCCTAACCTAATTCTAAACCGCTAACCCTAACCGTAACCCTACCTACAACCCTAACACTGACAGTAACCCTTAGTTCCAACCACAACGCTATGCCTAAAAAAAACCCTAACCCTTGACCCTAACCCTTCACCCTAACCCCTAAGCCTTACCCTAACCGTTAACCCTAATCCTAATCCTAAACATTAAACCTAACCCTAGCTCTTAAAGCTAACCCTAAACCTTACCCTCACGACTAGACCTAACCCTGACACTAACCTAACACCTAACCCTAACCAGAACCCCTAAAGCTAACCCTGAACCCTATCCCTAACCCTAGCAGTACACTTTAACCCTAAACCTAAGCCCAACCCGTAACCCTAATCCTATCCTTTTACCCTAAAACTAACCCCTAAACCTAACCCCTATACCTCACCCTAACTCTAACCCCAATCCTAATTCTAACCATACCCCTTCATAAAACACTAACTCCTAACCGCTAACCCTAACACTAACCAAAAACCCTAATCACTAATCCCTAACCCTAACGCTTATCCTTTACCCTGACCGTTAACCCTCACCCTAAATCTTAACACTGACCCTAACCTTAACCTTTAACTCTAAGCCTAACCCTTAACCCTACAGTAAGGAAGACCCTTAATGCTAATGGGATCCCTTATCCCTAACCCTAACACTACAGCTAAAAATATCCCTAACCTTGGATCCTTAAACCTAAACCCTAACACTTACTTTAACCCCAAACCCTAACCCTAATCCTAAGCATTAAACCTAACCCTATCTCTTAACCCTAACGCTAGCCCTTACCCTAACGCCTAGATCTAACCATAAATCTAACCTACCGCCTAATCCTAACCTTAAGCCCTAATGCTAACACTAACCATGAACCCTAAACTTACCCATAACCCTTAACACTAACCCTATCCGTGAACCTTAACCCTGACCCTAACCATTACCCGCACCCAAGCATTTAACCCTGCTTCTAACCCTAATCCTTAATGATAAACCTAACACTAAACCCTAACCCTAAGCCCAACACTTAACCCTAATCCTATCCCTTAACCCTAACCCTAACCCTAATGCTACCCCCTAAACGTAACCCTAACCGTGACCAGTAAACCTAACCCTAACCTCTAACACAAACCATAGCACATAACTGTAACCCTAAAACTAACCCTAACCCTAACCCTAACCCTAAACCCTAACTCTTAACCTTAACCCTAAGCGTTAACTCTCACGCTAACCTTTAATCCTAACCCTAATCCTAATCTTCAACCCTAAACCTAACACTTAACCCTAACCCTGTACCAAACCCTAACCCCTCATCTTAACCCTAACCGTAAACCTCAACCCTAAACCAAAGTGTAACCGTTAAACCTAAGAGTAACCTTTAACCCTAACCCTAATCCCTAACCCTAAGCCCTCACCCTAACACTAAACTTCATCCTTAACCCTAACCAGAATCCTAACACTAAATCTAATTCTCAGACTTCTTGCTTTCTTAGAGTTTAGAGAGCCTGCAATACTCCCATGCCATGCGTGATAGAAGGCTCTACCACTGTGTCCTGCATGAAACACACGGGCCCATACCCAGAGTATGATAGAGTGGGTTCCCGGGTACAATCCCAGCCCCCTAAACTCCCCCCGCCCGCCTAATGGAGACAGAGCCCGTGCGCTTAGCATAAACAATACCTTTAACAGATAACCCTAACCCTGAACATAACACCCAACCCTGTTCCTATTTCTCCCCTTAACACGTAAACCTCACCGTGCGCCTAACTTTAACCTCTTATCCTAACGTTAATGCATAACCCATTTCCTGAGAACAACCCCTATCCCATAATTCTAACCCTATCTCCTAGTCATCACTGTGACACCTAATCCCTAACCCTAATTCTAAACCGCTAACCCTAACCGTAACCCTACCTACAACCCTAACACTGACAGTAACCCTTACTTCTAACCCCAACGCTATGCCTAACAAGAACCCTAACCCTTGACCCTAACCCTTCACCCTAACCCCTAAGCCTTACCCTAACCCTTAACCCTAATCCTAATCCTAACCATTAAACCTAACCCTAGCTCTTAAAGCTAACCCTAAACCTTACCCTCACGACTAGACCTAACCCTGACACTAACCTAACACCTAACCCTAACCAGAACCCCTAAAGCTAACCCTGAACCCTATCCCTAACCCAAGCAGTGAACTTTAACCCTAAACCTAAGCTCAACCCGTAACCCTAATCCTATCCTTTTACCCTAAAACTAACCCCTAACCCTAACCCCTATACCTCACCCTAACTCTAACCACAATCCTAATTCTAACCATACCCCTTCATAAAACACTAACTCCTAACCGCTAACCCTAACACTAACCAAAAACCCTAATCACTAATCCCTAACCCTAACGCTTAACCTTTACCCTAACCGTTAACCCTCACCCTAAATCTTAACACTGACCCTAACCTTAACCTTTAACTCTAAGCCTAACCCTTAACCCTACAGTAAGGAAGACCCTTAATGCTACTGGGATCCCTTCTCCCTAACCCTAACACTACAGCTAAAAATAACCCTAACCTTGGATCCTTAAACCTAACCCCTAACACTTACTTTAACCCCAAACCCTAACCCTAATCCTAAGCATTAAACCTAACCCTATCTCTTAACCCTAACGCTAGCCCTTACCCTAACGCCTAGATCTAACCCTAAATCTAACCTACCGCCTAATCCTAACCTTAAGCCCTTATGCTAACACTAACCCTGAACCCTAAACCTACCCGTAACCCTTGACACTAACCCTATCTGTGAACCTTAACCCTGACCCTAACCATTACCGGCACCCAAGCATTTAACACTGCTTCTAACCCTAATCCTTAATGATAAACCTAACACTAAACCCTAACCCTAAGCCCAGCACTTAACCCTAATCCTATCCCTTAACCCTAACCCTAACCCTAATGCTACCCCCTAAACGTTACTCTAACCGTGACCAGTAAACCTAACCCTAACCTCTAACACAAACCATAGCACATAACTCTAACCCTAAAACTAACCCTAACCCTAAACCTAACCCTAAACCCTAACTCTTAACCATAACCCTAAGCGTTAACTCTCACGCTAACCTTTAATCCTAACACTAATCCTTATCTTCAACCCTAAACCTAACACTTAACCCTAACCCTGTACCAAACCCTAAACCCTCATCTTAACCCTAACCGTAAACCTCAACCCTAAACAAAAGTGTAACCGTTAAAACTAAGAGTAACCTTTAACCCTAACCCTAAGCCCTCACCCTAACACTAAACTTCATCCTTAACCCTAACCATAATCCTAACCCTAAATCTAATTCTCAGACTTCTTGCTTTCTTAGAGTTTAGAAAGCCTGCAATCCTCCCGTGCCATGCGTGAAAGGAGGCTCTACCACTGTGTCCTGCATGAAACCCACGGGCCCATACCCAGAGTATGATAGAGTGGGTTCCCGGGTACAATCCCAGGCCCCTAAACTCCCCCTGCCCGCCTAATGCAGGCAGGGCCCGTGCGCTAAGCATAAACAATACCTTTAACAGATAACCCTAACCCTGAACATAACACCCAACCCTGTTCCTATTTCTCCCCTTAACACGTAAACCTCACCGTGCGCCTAACTTTAACCTCTTATCCTAACGTTAATGCATAACCCATTTCCTGAGAACAACCCCATCCCATAATTCTAACCCTATCTCCTAGTCATCACTGTGACACCTAATCCCTATCCCTAATTCTAAACCGCTAACCCTAACCGTAACCCTACCTACAACCCTAACACTGACAGTAACCCTTACTTCTAACCCCAACGCTATGCCTAACAAAAACCCTAACCCTTCACCCTAACCCTTCACCCTAACCCCTAAGCCTTACCCTAACCCTTAACCCTAATCCTAATCCTAACCATTAAACCTAACCCTAGCTCTTAAAGCTAACCCTAAACCTTACCCTCACGACTAGACCTAACCCTGACACTAACCTAACACCTAACCCTAACCAGAACCCCTAAAGCTAACCCTGAACCCTATCCCTAACCCTAGCAGTAAACTTTAACCCTAAACCTAAGCCCAACCCGTAACCCTAATCTTATCCTTTTACCCTAAAACTAACCCCTAAACCTAACCCCTATACCTCACCCTAACTCTAACCCCAATCCTAATTCTTTTTTTTTTTTTTGAAATAATATGGGAAATATTCATGATAAATTATTAAGTGAACAGTGCAAGTTAAAAACAATAGTTTCATATTTTTTCCCCACCCCCCGTTTCCCGAGTCAGCACCTTCAAGTGTTACCACTCCCCAAAAGGTGTGCAATGCACTCATTGTGTAGGCATACCTCCATCCCCTCCCCCACCCCCACCTCAGTCTGATGTCCAATTGGTGTCATTCCCAGATTTGTATTTAGGTGATGATCAGGGAAACCAATTTTCTGGTGAGTACATGTGATGCTTGTTTTTCCATTCGTGGGATACTTCACTTAATATAATGGGTTCCAACTCTCTCCAGGAGAACCATAGAGATGTCGTATCTTCATCATTCCTTATAGCTGAGTAATATTCCATGGTATACATATACCACAGTTTACTAATCCAATCATGTATTGATGGGCATTTGGGTTGTTTCCACATCTTTGCTATTGTGAATTGTGCTGCTATAAACATTTGGGTACACGTGCCTTTGTAACAGAATGACCTTTTTTCCTTTGGGTATATGCCCAGTAATGGGATTGCTGGGTCAAATGGCAGGTCTACTTGAATCTGTTTAAGATACCTCCATAATGCTTTCCACAGGGGTTGCACTAGTTTGCAGTCCCACCAGCAGTGTATTAGTGTTCCTGTCTCTCCACACCCACGCCAACATGTGTTGTTTTGGGTTTTTTTGATAAAGGCCATTCTCACTGGGGTTAAGTGATATCTCATTGTGGTTTCGATTTGCATTTCCCTGATGATTAGAAAACATTGCAATGAAGTTCTACCCAACAAGCTGAACAAAAAACCGTCTCACTTATCAGTTTTCTCAATAAATGTGAATGGCTTGAATTCCCCGCTCAAGAGACATAGACTGGCCCAATGGATAAAAAAGCACAAGCCAAGTATCTGCTGTCTCCAAGAAACCCACCTAACGAGCAAAGATGCATTTAGACTGAAAGTAAAAGGATGGAAATCGGTATTTCATGCAAACGGTAACGAAAAGAAAGCTGGTGTGGCAATCTTAATTTCCAATAACTTAGCTTTCAAACCAACAAAAATAATAAAAGACAAAAATGGCTACTACATACTGGTCAAGGGCACAATTCAACAAGAAGCCATGACTATACTCAATATATATGCACCCAACCTAGGTGCACCTAGATTCATAAAGCAAACCCTACTAGATCTGAACCAGATGATAGATAATAATACTGTAATAGCTGGAGACTTTAACACCCCACTGACAGTACAGGACAGATCCTCTAAACAGAAAATAAACAAAGACATAATGGACCTAAATAGAATGCTAGAACAAATGGGCATGGCTGACATCTATAGGACATTCTACCCAAAGTCCACAGAATATACATTCTTCTCATCAGCTCACGGGACATTCTCTAAGATTGACCATGTCCTAGGACATAAATCATGTCTTCAAAAATTCAAAAAAATAGAAATTATACCATGCATCTTCTCAGATCACAGCGGAATAAAAGTAACAATGATCACAAACAGAAACCCTCACTCTTACTCAAAGTCATGGAAGCTAAATAACCTTCTCCTGAATAATTATTCTATAAAAGAAGAAATCAAGATGGAAATCAAAAATTTCTTTGAATTAAATGACAATGGAGATACAACTTATCAAAATCTATGGCATGCAGCTAAAGCAGTCCTGAGAGGAAAATTCATATCCATAAATGCCTATATCAAAAAGACAGAAAACATGCAAATAGACAACCTAACGAATAGACTCAAAGAGCTGGAGAAAGAAGAACAGAACGATCCCAAACCCAGCAGAAGGCGAGAAATTACTAAGATCAAATCAGAACTAAATGAAAAGGACAACAAAGAAACTATAAGGGAAATTAATAAAACAAAAAGTTGGTTCTTTGAAAAGATAAACAAAATAGACACACCTCTGGCTAGACTAACCAAGAGCACAAAAGTAAAATCTCTAATAACCTCCATTAGGAACATGAAAGGAGAAATCACAACCGATGCTACAGAGATACAAGATATCATCTATGAATTCTACAAAAATCTTTATGCACACAAACTGGAGAACGTGGAGGAAATGGACAAATTTTTAGAGACACATAGTCTTCCCAGGCTCAACCAGGAAGAAATAGAGTACCTGAACAGACCAATATCAAGAACTGAAATCGAAACAGCAATAAAAAACCTTCCCAAAAAGAAAAGCCCTGGTCCAGATGGGTTCACACCTGAATTTTACCATACATACAAAGAAGAACTGGTGCCCATCCTACATAAACTATTCTCCAATATTGAGAAAGATGGAGTTCTCCCCAACACGTTCTACCAAGCCAATATAACATTAATACCAATCATAATTCTAACCATACCCCTTCATAAAACACTAACTCCTAACCGCTAACCCTAACACTAACCAAAAACCCTAATCACTAATCCCTAACCCTAACGCTTAACCTTTACCCTAACCATTAACCCTCACCCTAAATCTTAACACTGACCCTAACCTTAACCTTTAACTCTAAGCCTAACCCTTAACCCTACAGTAAGGAAGACACTTAATGCTAAAGGGATCCCTTATCCCTAACCCTAACACTACAGCTAAAAATAACCCTAACCTTGGATCCTTAAACCTAACCCCTAACACTTACTTTAACCCCAAACCCTAACCCTAATCCTAAGCATTAAACCTAACCCTATCTCTTAACCCTAACGCTAGCCCTTACCCTAACGCCTAGATCTAACCCTAAATCTAACCTACCGCCTAATCCTAACCTTAAGCCCTAATGCTAACACTAACCCTGAACCCTAAACCTACCCGTAACCCTTAACACTAACCCTATCCGTGAACCTAAACCCTGACCCTAACCATTACCCGCACCCAAGCATTTAACCCTGACCCTAACCCTAATCCTTACTGATAACCTTAACACTAAACCCTAACCCTAAGCCCAACACTTAACCCTAATCCTATCCCTTAACCCTAACCCTAACCCTAATGCTAACCCCTAAACGTAACCCTAACCGTGACCAGTAAACCTAACCCTAACCTCTAACACAAACCATATCACACAACTATAACCCTAAAACTAACACTAACGCTAACACTAACCCTAAACCCTAACCCTTAACCTTAACCCTAAGCGTTAACTCTCACGCTAACCTTTAATCCTAACACTAATCCTAGTCTTCACCCCTAAACCTAACACTTAACCCTAACCCTGTACCAAACCCTAACCCCTCATCTTAACCCTAACCGTAAACCTCAACCCTAAACCAAAGTGTAACCGTTAAACCTAAGAGTAACCTTTAACCCTAACCCTAATCCCTAACCCTAAGCCCTCACCCTAACACTAAACTTCATCCTTAACCCTAACCATAATCCTAACCCTAAATCTAATTCTCAGACTTCCTGCCATCTTAGAGTTTAGAAAGCCTGCAATCCTCCCATGCCATGCGTGAAAGGAGGCTCTACCACTGTGTCCTGCATGAAACCCACGGGCCCATACCCAGAGTATGATAGAGTGGGTTCCCGGGTACAATCCCAGCCCCCTAAACTCCCCCCGCCCGCCTAATGCAGACAGGGCCCGTGCGCTAAGCATAAACAATACCTTTAACAGATAACCCTAACCCTGAACATAACACCCAACCCTGTTCCTATTTCTCCCCTTAACACGTAAACCTCACCGTGCGCCTAACTTTAACCTCTTATCCTAACGTTCATTCATAACCCATTTCCTGAGAACAACCCCTATCCCATAATTCTAACCCTATCTCCTAGTCATCACTGTGACACCTAATCCCTAACCCTAATTCTAAACCGCTAACCCTATCCGTAACCCTACCTACAACCCTAACACTGACAGTAACCCTTACTTCTAACCCCAACGCTATGCCTAACAAAAACCCTAACCCTTGACCCTAACCCTTCACCCTAACCCCTAAGCCTTACCCTAACCCTTAACCCTAATCCTAATCCTAACCATTAAACCTAACCCTAGCTCTTAAAGCTAACCCTAAACCTTACCCTCACGACTAGACCTAACCCTGACACTAACCTAACACCTAACCCTAACCAGAACCCCTAAAGCTAACCCTGAACCCTATCCCTAACCCTAGCAGTAAACTTTAACCCTAAACCTAAGCCCAACCCGTAACCTTAATCCTATCCTTTTACCCTAAAACTAACCCCTAAACCTAAGCCCTATACCTCACCCTAACTCTAACCCCAATCCTAATTCTAACCATACCCCTTCATAAAACACTAACTCCTAACCGCTAACCCTAACACTAACCAAAAACCCTAATAACTAATCCCTAACCCTAACGCTTATCCTTTACCCTAACCGTTAACCCTCACCCTAAATCTTAACACTGACCCTAACCTTAACCTTTAACTCTAAGCCTAACCCTTAACCCTACAGTAAGGAAGACCCTTAATGCTAATGGGATCCCTTATCCCTAACCCTAACACTAGAGCTAAAAATAACCCTAACCTTGGATCCTTAAACCTAACCCCTAACACTTACTTTAACCCCAAACCCTAACCCTAATCCTAAGCATTAAACCTAACCCTATCTCTTAACCCTAACGCTAGCCCTTACCCTAATGCCTAGATCTAACCCTACATCTAACCTACCGCCTAATCCTAACCTTAAGCCCTAATGCTAACACTAACCCTGAACCCTAAACCTACCCGTAACCCTTAACACTAACCCTATCCGTGAACCTTAACCCTGACCCTAACCATTACCCGCACCCAAGCATTTAACCCTGCTTCTAACCCTAATCCTTAATGATAAACCTAACACTAAACCCTAAACCTAAGCCCAACACTTAACCCTAATCCTATCCCTTAACCCTAACCCTAACCCTAATGATACCCCCTAAACGTAACCCTAACTGTGACCAGTAAACCTAAACCTAACCTCTAACACAAACCATAGCACATAACTCTAACCCTAAAACTAACCCTAACCCTAACCCTAACCATAAACCCTAACACTTAACCTTAACCCTAAGCGTTAACTCTCACGCTAACCTTTAATCCTAACCCTAATCCTAATCTTCCACCCTAAACCTAACACTTAACCCTAACCCTGTACCAAACCCTAACCCCTCATCTTAACCCTAACCGTAAACCTCAACCCTAAACCAAAGTGTAACCGTTAAACCTAAGAGTAACCTTTAACCCTAACCCTAATCCCTAACCCTAAGCCCTCACCTTAACACTAAACTTCATCCTTAACCCTAACCAGAATCCTAACCCTAAATCTAATTCTCAGACTTCTTGCTTTCTTAGAGTTTAGAGAGCCTGCAATCCTCCCATGCCATGCGTGAAAGGAGGCTCTACCACTGTGTTCTGCATGAAACCCACAGGCCCACACCCAGAGTATGATAGAGTGGGTTCCCGGGTACAATCCCAGCCCCCTAAACTCCCCCCGCCCGCCTAATGCAGACAGGGCCCGTGCGCTAAGCATAAACAATACCTTTAACAGATAACCCTAACCCTGAACATAACACCCAACCCTGTTCCTATTTCTCCCCTTAACACGTAACCCTCACCGTGCGCCTAACTTTAACCTCTTATCCTAACGTTAATGCATAACCTATTTCCTGAGAACAACCCCTATCCCATAATTCTAACCCTATCTCCTAGTCATCACTGTGACACCTAATCCCTAACCCTAATTCTAAACCGCTAACCCTAACCGTAACCCTACCTACAACCCTAACACTGACAGTAACCCTTACTTCTAACCCCAACGCTATGCCTAACAAGAACCCTAACCCTTGACCCTAACCCTTCACCCTAACCCCTAAGCCTTACCCTAACCCTTAACCCTAATCCTAATCCTAACCATTAAACCTAACCCTAGCTCTTAAAGCTAACCCTAAACCTTACCCTCACGACTAGACCTAACCCTGACACTAACCTAACACCTAACCCTAACCAGAACCCCTAAAGCTAACCCTGAACCCTATCCCTAACCCTAGCAGTAAACTTTAACCCTAAACCTAAGCCCAACCCGTAACCCTAATCCTATCCTTTTACCCTAAAACTAACCCCTAACCCTAAGCCCTATACCTCACCCTAACTCTAACCCCAATCCTAATTCTAACCATACCCCTTCATAAAACGCCAACTCCTAACCGCTAACCCTAACACTAACCAAAAACCCTAATCACTAATCCCTAACCCTAACGCTTAACCTTTACCCTAACCGTTAACCCTCACCCTAAATCTTAACACTGACCCTAACCTTAACCTTTAACTCTAAGCCTAACCCTTAACCCTACAGTAAGGAAGACCCTTAATGCTCATGGTATCCCTTATCCCTAACCCTATCCCTAACACTAATCCTAAGCATTAAACCTAACCTTATCTCTTAATCCTAACGCTAGCCCTTACCCTAACGCCTAGATCTAACCCTAAATCTAACCTCCCGCCTAATCCTAACCTTAAGCCCTAATGCTAACACTAACCCTGAACCCTAAACCTACCCGTAACCCTTAACACTAACCCTATCCGTGAACCTAAACCCTGACCCTAACCATTACCCGCACCCAAGTATTTAACCCTGACCCTAACCCTAATCCTTAATGATAACCTTAACACTAAACCCTAACCCCAAGCCCAACACTTAACCCTAATCCTATCCCTTAACCCTAACCCTAACCCTAACGCTAATGCTAACTCCTAAACGTAACCCTAACCATGACCAGTAAACCTAACCCTAACCTCTAACACAAACCATAGCACATAACTCTAACCCTAAAACTAACCCTAACCCTAACCCTAAACCCTAACTCTTAACCTTAACCCTAAGGGTTAACTCTCACGCTAACCTTTAATCCTAACCCTAATCCTAATCTTCAACCCTAAACCTAACACTTAACCCTAACCCTGTACCAAACCCTAACCCCTCATCGTAACCGTAACCGTAAACCTCAACCCTAAACCAAAGTGTAACCGTTAAACCTAAGAGTAACTTTTAACCCTAACCCTATTCCCTAACCCTAAGCCCTCACCCTAACACTAAACTTCATCCTTAACCCTAACCAGAATCCTAACCCTAAATCTAATTCTCAGACTTCTTGCTTTCTTAGAGTTTAGAAAGCCTGCAATCCTCCCATGCCATGCGTGAAAGGAGGCTCTACCACTGTGTCCTGCATGAAACCCACGGGCCCATACCCAGAGTATGATAGAGTGGGTTCCCGGGTACAACCCCAGCCCCCTAAACTCCCCCCGCCCGCCTAATGCAGACAGGGCCCGTGCGCTAAGCATAAACAATACCTTTAACAGATAACCCTAACCCTGAACATAACACCCAACCCTGTTCCTATTTCTCCCCTTAACACGTAAACCTCACCCTGCGCCTAACTTTAACCTCTTATCCTAACGTTAATGCATAACCCATTTCCTGAGAACAACCCCTATCCCATAATTCTAACCCTATCTCCTAGTCATCACTGTGACACCTAATTCCTAACCCTAATTCTAAGCCGCTGACCCTAACCGTAACCCTACCTACAACCCTAACACTGACAGTAACCCTTACTTCTAACCCCAACGCTATGCCTAACAAAAACCCTAACCCTTGACCCTAACCCTTCACCCTAACCCCTAAGCCTTACCCTAACCCTTAACCCTAATCCTAATCCTAACCATTAAACCTAACCCTAGCTCTTAAAGCTAACCCTAAACCTTACCCTCACGACTAGACCTAACCCTGACACTAACCTAACACCTAACACTAACCAGAACCCCTAAAGCTGACCCTGAACCCTATCCCTAACCTTAGCAGTAAACTTTAACCCTAAACCTAAGCCCAACCCGTAACCCAAATCCTATCCTTTTACCCTAAAACTAACCCCTAAACCTAACCCCTATACCTCACCCTAACTCTAACCCCAATCCTAATTCTAACCATACCCCTTCATAAAACACTAACTCCTAACCGCTAACCCTAACACTAACCAAAAACCCTAATCACTAATCCCTAACCCTAACGCTTAACCTTTACCCTGACCGTTAACCCTCACCCTAAATCTTAACACTGACCCTAACCTTAACCTTTAACTCTAAGCCTAACCCTTAACCCTACAGTAAGGAAGACCCTTAATGCTAATGGGATCCCTAATCCCTAACCCTAACCCTAACACTACAGCTAAAAATAACCCTAACCTTGGATCCTTAAACCTAACCCCTAACACTTACTTTAACCCCAAACCCTAACCCTAATCCTAAGCATTAAACGTAACCCTATCTCTTAACCCTAACGCTAGCCCTTACCCTAACGCCTAGATCTAACCCTAAATCTAACCTACCGCCTAATCCTAACCTTAAGCCCTAACGCTAACACTAACCCTGAACCCTAAACCTACCCGTAACCCTTAACACTAACCCTATCCGTGAACCTTAACCCTGACCCTAACCATTACCCGCACTCAAGCATTTAACCCTGATTCTAACCCTAATCCTTAATGATAAACCTAACACTAAACCCTAACCCTAAGCCCAACACTTAACCCTAATCCTATCCCTTAACCCTAACCCTAACCCTAATGCTACCCCCTAAACGTAACCCTAACCGTGACCAGTAAACCTAACCATAACCTCTAACACAAAACATAGCACATAACTCTAACCCTAAAACTAACCCTAACCCTAACCCTAATCCTAAACCCTAACTCTTAACCTTAACCCTAAGCGTTAACTCTCACGCTAACCTTTAATCCTAACCCTAATCCTAATCTTCAACCCTAAACCTAACACTTAACCCTAACCCTGTACCAAACCCTAACCCCTCATCTTAACCCTAACCGTAAACCTCAACCCTAAACCAAAGTGTAACCGTTTAACCTAAGAGTAACCTTTAACCCTAACCCTAATCCCTAACCCTAAGCCCTCACCCTAACACTAAACTTCATCCTTAACCCTAACCAGAATCCTAACCCTAAATCTAATTCTCAGACTTCTTGCTTTCTTAGAGTTTAGAAAGCCTGCAATCCTCCCGTGCCATGCGTGAAAGGAGGCTCTACCACTGTGTCCTGCATGAAACCCACGGGCCCATACCCAGAGTATGATAGAATGTGTTCCCGGGTACAATCCCAGCCCCCTAAACTCCCCCTGCCCGCCTAATGCAGACAGAGCCCGTGCGCTAAGCATAAACAATACCTTTAACAGATAACCCTAACCCTGAACATAACACCCAACCCTGTTCCTATTTCTCCCCTTAACACGTAAACCTCACCGTGCGCCTAACTTTAACCTCTTATCCTAACGTTAATGCATAATCCTTTTCCTGAGAACAACCCCTATCCCATAAATCTAACCCTATCTCCTAGTCATCACTGTGACACCTAATCCCTAACCCTAATTCTAAACCGCTAACCCTAACCGTAACCCTACCTACAACCCTAACACTGACAGTAACCCTTACTTCTAACCCCAACGCTATGCCTAACAAGAACCCTAACCCTTGACCCTAACCCTTCACCCTAACCCCTAAGCCTTACCCTAACCCTTAACCCTAATCCTAATCCTAACCATTAAACCTAACCCTAGCTCTTAAAGCTAACCCTAAACCTTACCCTCACGACTAGACCTAACCCTGACACTAACCTAACACCTAACCCTAACCAGAACCCCTAAAGCTAACCCTGAACCCTATCCCTAACCCTAGCAGTAAACTTTAACCCTAAACCTAAGCCCAACCCGTAACCCTAATCCTATCCTTTTACCCTAAAACTAACCCCTAAACCTAACCCCTATACCTCACCCTAACTCTAACCCCAATCCTAATTCTTTTTTTTTTTTTTGAAATAATATGGGAAATATTCATGATAAATTATTAAGTGAACAGTGCAAGTTAAAAACAATAGTTTCATATTTTTTTCCCCACCCCCCCTTTCCCGAGTCAGCATCTTCAAGTGTTACCACTTCCCAAAAGGTGTGCAATGCACTCATTGTGTAGGCATACCCCCATCCCCTCCCCCACCCCCACCTCAGTCTGATGTCCAATTGGTGTCATTCCCAGATTTGTATTTAGGTGATGATCAGGGAAACCAATTTTCTGGTGAGTACATGTGATGCTTGTTTTTCCATTCGTGGGATACTTCACTTAATATAATGGGTTCCAACTCTCTCCAGGAGAACCATAGAGATGTCGTATCTTCATCATTCCTTATAGCTGAGTAATATTCCATGGTATACATATACCACAGTTTACTAATCCAATCATGTATTGATGGGCATTTGGGTTGTTTCCACATCTTTGCTATTGTGAATTGTGCTGCTATAAACATTTGGGTACACGTGCCTTTGTAACAGAATGACCTTTTTTCCTTTGGGTATATGCCCAGTAATGGGATTGCTGGGTCAAATGGCAGGTCTACTTGAATCTGTTTAAGATACCTCCATAATGCTTTCCACAGGGGTTGCACTAGTTTGCAGTCCCACCAGCAGTGTATTAGTGTTCCTGTCTCTCCACACCCACGCCAACATGTGTTGTTTTGGGTTTTTTTGATAAAGGCCATTCTCACTGGGGTTAAGTGATATCTCATTGTGGTTTTGATTTGCATTTCCCTGATGATTAGAAAACATTGCAATGAAGTTCTACCCAACAAGCTGAACAAAAAACCGTCTCACTTATCAGTTTTCTCAATAAATGTGAATGGCTTGAATTCCCCGCTCAAGAGACATAGACTGGCCCAATGGATAAAAAAGCACAAGCCAAGTATCTGCTGTCTCCAAGAAACCCACCTAACGAGCAAAGATGCATTTAGACTGAAAGTAAAAGGATGGAAATCGGTATTTCAAGCAAACGGTAACGAAAAGAAAGCTGGTGTGGCAATCTTAATTTCCAATAACTTAGCTTTCAAACCAACAAAAATAATAAAAGACAAAAATGGCTACTACATACTGGTCAAGGGCACAATTCAACAAGAAGCCATGACTATACTCAATATATATGCACCCAACCTAGGTGCACCTAGATTCATAAAGCAAACCCTACTAGATCTGAACCAGATGATAGATAATAATACTGTAATAGCTGGAGACTTTAACACCCCACTGACAGTACAGGACAGATCCTCTAAACAGAAAATAAACAAAGACATAATGGACCTAAATAGAATGCTAGAACAAATGGGCATGGCTGACATCTATAGGACATTCTACCCAAAGTCCACAGAATATACATTCTTCTCATCAGCTCACGGGACATTCTCTAAGATTGACCATGTCCTAGGACATAAATCATGTCTTCAAAAATTCAAAAAAATAGAAATTATACCATGCATCTTCTCAGATCACAGCGGAATAAAAGTAACAATGATCACAAACAGAAACCCTCACTCTTACTCAAAGTCATGGAAGCTAAATAACCTTCTGCTGAATAATTATTCTATAAAAGAAGAAATCAAGATGGAAATCAAAAATTTCTTTGAATTAAATGACAATGGAGATACAACTTATCAAAATCTATGGCATGCAGCTAAAGCAGTCCTGAGAGGAAAATTCATATCCATAAATGCCTATATCAAAAAGACAGAAAACATGCAAATAGACAACCTAACGAATAGACTCAAAGAGCTGGAGAAAGAAGAACAGAACGATCCCAAACCCAGCAGAAGGCGAGAAATTACTAAGATCAAATCAGAACTAAATGAAAAGGACAACAAAGAAACTATAAGGGAAATTAATAAAACAAAAAGTTGGTTCTTTGAAAAGATAAACAAAATAGACACACCTCTGGCTAGACTAACCAAGAGCACAAAAGTAAAATCTCTAATAACCTCCATTAGGAACATGAAAGGAGAAATCACAACCGATGCTACAGAGATACAAGATATCATCTATGAATTCTACAAAAATCTTTATGCACACAAACTGGAGAACGTGGAGGAAATGGACAAATTTTTAGAGACACATAGTCTTCCCAGGCTCAACCAGGAAGAAACAGAGTACCTGAACAGACCAATATCAAGAACTGAAATCGAAACAGCAATAAAAAACCTTCCCAAAAAGAAAAGCCCTGGTCCAGATGGGTTCACACCTGAATTTTACCATACATACAAAGAAGAACTGGTGCCCATCCTACATAAACTATTCTCCAATATTGAGAAGGATGGAGTTCTCCCCAACACGTTCTACCAAGCCAATATAACATTAATACCAATCCTAATTCTAACCATACCCCTTCATAAAACACTAACTCCTAACCGCTAACCCTAACACTAACCAAAAACCCTAATCACTAATCCCTAACCCTAACGCTTAACCTTTACCCTAACCGTTAACCCTCACCCTAAATCTTAACCCTGACCCTAACCTTAACCTTTAACTCTAAGCCTAAACCTTAACCCTACAGTAAGGAAGACCCTTAATGCTAATGGGATCACTTATCCCTAAGCCTAACACTACAGCTAAAAATAACCCTAACCTTGGATCCTTAAACCTAACACCTAACACTTACTTTAAACCCAAACCCTAACCCTAATCCTAAGCATTAAACCTAACCCTATCTCTTAACCCTAACGCTAGCCCTTACCCTAACGCCTACATCTAACCCTAAATCTAACCTACCGCCTAATCCTAACCTTAAGCCCTAATGCTAACACTAACCCTGAACCCTAAACCTACCCGTAACCCTTAACACTAACCCTATCCGTGAACCTAAACCCTGACCCTAACCATTACCCGCACCCAAGCATTTAACCCTGACCCTAACCCTAATCCTTAATGCTAACCTTAACACTAAACCCTAACCCTAAGCACAACACTTATCCCTAATTCTATCCCTTAACCCTAACCCTAACCCTAATGCTAACCCCTAAACGTAACCCTAACCGTGACCAGTAAACCTAACCCTAACCTCTAACACAAACCATATCACACAACTCTAACCCTAAAACTAACACTAACGCTAACACTAACCCTAAACCCTAACTCTTAACCTTAACCCTAAGCGTTAACTCTCACGCTAACCTTTAATCCTAACACTAATCCTAGTCTTCAACCCTAAACCTAACACTTAACCCTAACCCTGTACCAAACCCTAACCCCTCATCTTAACCCTAACCGTAAACCTCAACCCTAAACCAAAGTGTAACCATTAAACCTAAGAGTAACCTTTAACCCTAACCCTAATCCCTAACCCTAAGCCCTCACCCTAACACTAAACTTCATCCTTAACCCTAACCATAATCCTAACCCTAAATCTAATTCTCAGACTTCTTGCTTCCTTAGAGTTTAGAAAGCCTGCAATCCTCCCATGCCATGCGTGAAAGGAGGCTCTACCACTGTGTCCTGCATGAAACCCACGGGCCCATACCCAGAGTATGATAGAGTGGGTTCCCGGGTACAATCCCAGCCCCCTAAACTCCCCCCGCCCGCCTAATGCAGACAGGGCCCGTGCGCTAAGCATAAACAATACCTTTAACAGATAACCCTAACCCTGAACATAACACCCAACCCTGTTCCTATTTCTCCCCTTAACACGTAAACCTCACCCTGCGCCTAACTTTAACCTCTTATCCTAACGTTAATGCATAACCCATTTCCTGAGAACAACCCCTATCCCATAATTCTAACCCTATCTCCTAGTCATCACTGTGACACCTAATCCCTAACCCTAATTCTAAACCGATAACCCTATCCGTAACCCTACCTACAACCCTAACACTGACAGTAACCCTTACTTCTAACCCCAACGCTATGCCTAACAAAAACCCTAACCCTTCACCCTAACCCTTCACCCTAACCCCTAAGCCTTACCCTAACCCTTAACCCTAATCCTAATCCTAACCATTAAACCTAACCCTAGCTCTTAAAGCTAACCCTAAACCTTACCCTCACGACTAGACCTAACCCTGACACTAACCTAACACCTAACCCTAACCAGAACCCCTAAAGCTAACCCTGAACCCTATCCCTAACCCTAGCAGTAAACTTTAACCCTAAACCTAAGTCCAACCCGTAACCTTAATCCTATCCTTTTACCCTAAAACTAACCCCTAAACCTAACCCCTATACCTCACCCTAACTCTAACCCCAATCCTAATTCTAACCATACCCCTTCATAAAACACTAACTCCTAACCGATAACCCTAACACTAACCAAAAACCCTAATCACTAATCCCTAACCCTAACGCTTATCCTTTACCCTAACCGTTAACCCTCACCCTAAATCTTAACACTGACCCTAACCTTAACTTTTAACTCTAAGCCTAACCCTTAACCCTACAGTAAGGAAGACCCTTAATGCTAATGGGATCCCTTATCCCGAACCCTAACACTACAGCTAAAAATAACCCTAACCTTGGATCCTTAAACCTAACCCCTAACACTTACTTTAACCCCAAACCCTAACACTAATCCTAAGCATTAAACCTAACCCTATCTCTTAACCCTAACGCTAGCCCTTACCCTAATGCCTAGATCTAACCCTACATCTAACCTACAGCCTAATCCTAACCTTAAGCCCTAATGCTAACACTAACCCTGAACCCTAAACCTACCCGTAACCCTTAACACTAACCCTATCCGTGAACCTTAACCCTGACCCTAACCATTACCCGCACCCAAGCATTTAACCCTGCTTCTAACCCTAATCCTTAATGATAACCCTAACACTAAACCCTAACCCTAAGCCCAACACTTAACCCTAATCCTATCCCTTAACCCTAACCCTAACCCTAATGATACCCCCTAAACGTAACCCTAACCGTGACCAGTAAACCTAACCCTAACCTCTAACACAAACCATAGCACATAACTCTAACCCTAAAACTAACCCTAACACTAACCATAACCATAAACCCTAACACTTAACCTTAACCCTAAGCGTTAACTCTCACGCTAACCTTTAATCCTAACCCTAATCCTAATCTTCCACCCTAAACCTAACACTTAACCCTAACCCTGTACCAAACCCTAACCCCTCATCTTAACCCTAACCGTAAACCTCAACCCTAAACCAAAGTGTAACCGTTAAACCTAAGAGTAACCTTTAACCCTAACCCTAATCCTTAATGATAACCTTAACACTAAACCCTAACCCTAAGCCCAACACTTAACCCTAATCCTATCCCTTAACCCTAACCCTAACCCTAATGCTAACCCCTAAACGTAACCCTAACCGTGACCAGTAAACCTAACCCTAACCTCTAACACAAACCGTATCACACAACTCTAACCCTAAAACTAACACTAACGCTAACACTAACCCTAAACCCTAACTCTTAACCTTAACCCTAAGCGTTAACTCTCACGCTAACCTTTAATCCTAACACTAATCCTAGTCTTCAACCCTAAACCTAACACTTAAACCTAACCCTGTACCAAACCCTAACCCCTCATCTTAACCCTAACCGTAAACCTCAACCCTAAACCAAAGTGTAACCGTTAAACCTAAGAGTAACCTTTAACCCTAACCCTAATCCCTAACCCTAAGCCCTCACCCTAACACTAAACTTCATCCTTAACCCTAACCAGAATCCTAACCCTAAATCTAATTCTCAGACTTCTTGCTTTCTTAGAGTTTAGAAAGCCTGCAATCCTCCCATGCCATGCGTGAAAGGAGGCTCTACCACTGTGTCCTGCATGAAACCCACGGACCCATACCCAGAGTAAGATAGAGTGGGTTCCCGGGTACAATCCCAGCCCCCTAAACTCCCCCCGCCCGCCTAATGCAGACAGGGCCCGTGCGCTAAGCATAAACAATACCTTTAACAGATAACCCTAACCCTGAACATAACACCCAACCCTGTTCCTATTTCTCCCGTTAACACGTAAACCTCACCATGCGCCTAACTTTAACCTCTTATCCTAACGTTAATGCATAACCCATTTCCTGAGAACAACCCCTATCCCATAATTCTAACCCTATCTCCTAGTCATCACTGTGACACCTAATCCCTAACCCTAATTCTAAACTGCTAACCCTAACCGTAACCCTACCTACAACCCTAACACTGACAGTAACCCTTACTTCTAACACCAACGCTATGCCTAACAAGAACCCTAACACTTGACCCTAACCATTCACCCTAACCCCTAAGCCTTACCCTAACCCTTAACCCTAATCCTAATCCTAACCATTAAACCTAACCCTAGCTCTTCAAGCTAACCCTAAACCTTACCCTCAAGACTAAACCTAACCCTGACACTAACCTAACACCTAACCCTAACCAGAACCCCTAAAGCTAACCCTGAACCCTATCCCTAACCCTAGCAGTAAACTTTAACCCTAAACCAAAGCCCAACCCGTAACCCTAATCCTATCCTTTTACCCTAAAACTAACCCCTAAACCTAACCCCTATACCTCACCCTAACTCTAACCCCAATCCTAATTCTAACCATACCCCTTCATAAAACACTAACTCCTAACCGCTAACCCTAACACTAACCAAAAACCCTAATCACTAATCCCAAACCCTAACGCTTAACCTTTACCCTGACCGTTAACCCTCACCCTAAATCTTAACCCTGACCCTAACCTTAACCTTTAACTCTAAGCCTAACCCTTAACCCTACAGTAAGGAAGACCCTTAATGCTAATGGGATCCCTTATCCCTAACCCTAACACTACAGCTAAAAATAACCCTAACCTTGGATCCTTAAACCTAACCCCTAACACTTACTTTAACCCCAAACCCTAACCCTAATCCTAAGCATTAAACCTAACCCTATCTCTTAACCCTAACGCTAGCCCTTACCCTAACGCCTACATCTAACCCTAAATCTAACCTACCGCCTAATCCTAACCTTAAGCCCTAATGCTAACACTAACCCTGAACCCTAAACCTACCCGTAACCCTTAACACTAACCCTATCCGTGAACCTAAACCCTGACCCTAACCATTACCCGCACCCAAGCATTTAACCCTGACCCTAACCCTAATCCTTAATGCTAACCCCAACACTAAACCCTAACCCTAAGCCCAACACTTATCCCTAATCCTTTCCCTTAAACCTAACCCTAACCCTAATGCTACCCCCTAAACGTAACCCTAACCGTGACCAGTAAACCTAACCCTAACCTCTAACACAAACCATAGCACATAACTCTAACCCTAAATCTAACCCTAACCCTAACCCTAAAACCTAACTCTTAACCTTAACCCTAAGCGTTAACTCTCACGCTAACCTTTAATCCTAACCCTAATCCTAATCTTCCACCCTAAACCTAACACTTAACCCTAACCGTGTACCAAACCCTAACCCCTCATCTTAACCGTAACCGTAAACCTCAACCCTAAACCAAAGTGTAACCGTTAAACCTAAGAGTAACCTTTAACCCTAACCCTAATCCCTAACCCTAAGCCCTCACCCTAACACTAAACTTCATCCTTAACCCTAACCAGAATCCTAACCCTAAATCTAATTCTCAGCCTTCTTGCTTTCTTAGAGTTTAGAAAGCCTGCAATCCTCCCATGCCATGCGTGAAAGGAGGCTCTACCACTGTGTCCTGCATGAAACCCACGGGCCCATACCCAGAGTATGATAGAGTGGGTTCCCGGGTACAATCCCAGCCCCCTAAACTCCCCCCGCCCGCCTAATGCAGACAGGGCCCGTGCACTAAGCATAAACAATACCTTTAACAGATAACCCTAACCCTGAAGATAACACCCAACCCTGTTCCTATTTCTCCCCTTAACACGTAAACCTCACCGTGCTCCTGATTTTAACCTCTTATCCTAACGTTAATGCATAACCCATTTCCTGAGAACAACCCCTATCCCATAATTCTAACCCTATCTCCTAGTCATCACTGTGACACCTAATCCCTACCCCTAATTCTAAACCGCTAACCCTAACCGTAACCCTACCTACAACCCTAACACTGACAGTAACCCTTACTTCTAACCCCAACGCTATGCCTAACAAAAACCCTAACCCTTGACCCTAACCCTTCACCCTAACCCCTAAGCCTTACCCTAACCCTTAACCCTAATCCTAATCCTAACCATTAAACCTAACCCGAGCTCTTAAAGCTAACCCTAAACCTTACCCTCACGACTAGACCTAACCCTGACACTAACCTAACACCTAACCCTAACCAGAACCCCTAAAGCTAACCCTGAACCCTATCCCTAACCCCAGCAGTAAACTTTAACCCTACACCTAAGCCCAACCCGTAACCCTAATCCTATCCTTTTACCCTAAAAGTAACCTCTAAACCTAACCCCTATACCTAACCCTAACTCTAACCCCAATCCTAATTATCACCATACCCATTCATAATACACTAACTCCTAACCGCTAACCCTAACACTAACGAAAAACCCTAATCACTAATCCCTAACCCTAACGCTTAACCTTTACCCTAACCGTTAACCCTCACCCTAAATCTTAACACTGACCCTAACCTTAACCTTTAACTCTAAGCCTAACCCTTAACCCTACAGTAAGGAAGACCCTTAATGCTAATGGGATCCCTTATCCCTAACCCTAACACTACAGCTAAAAATAACCCTAACCTTGGATCCTTAAACCTAACCCCTAACACTTACTTTAACCCCAAACCCTAACCCTTATCCTAAGCATTAAACCTAACCCTATCTCTTAACCCTAACGCTAGCCCTTACCCTAACGCCTAGATCTAACCCTAAATCTAAACTACCGCCTAATCCTAACCTTAAGCCTTAATGCTAACACTAACCCTGAACCCTAACCTACCCGTAACCCTTAACACTAACCCTATCCGTGAACCTAAACCCTGACCCTAACCATTATCCGCACCCAAGCATTTAACCCTGACCCTAACCCTAATCCTTAATGCTAACCTTGACACTAAACCTGAACCCTAAGCCCAACACTTAAACCTAATCCTATCCCTTAACCCTAACCATAACCCTAACCCTAATGCTAACCCCTAAACCTAACCCTAACCGTGACCAGTAAACCTACCCCTATCCTCTAACACAAACCATAGCACATAACTCTAACCCTAAAACTAACCCTAACCCTAACCCTAAACCCTAACTCTTAACCTTAACCCTAAGCGTTAACTCTCACGCTAACCTTTAATCCTAACCCTAATCCTAATCTTCAACCCTAAACCTAACACTTAACCCTAAACCTGTACCAAACCCTAACCCCTCATCTTAACCCTAACCGTAAACCTCAACCCTAAACCAAAGTGTAACCGTTAAACCTAAGAGTAACCTTTAACCCTAACCCTAATCCCTAACCCTAAGCCCTCACCCTAACACTAAACTTCATCCTTAACCCTAACCAGAATCCTAACCCTAAATCTAATTCTCAGACTTCTTGCTTTCTTAGAGTTTAGAAAGCCTGCAATCCTCCCATGCCATGCGTGAAAGGAGGCTCTACCACTGTGTCCTGCATGAAACCCACGGGCCCATACCCAGAGTATGATAGAGTGGGTTCCCGGGTACAATCCCAGCCCCCTAAACTCCCCCCGCCCGCCTAATGCAGACAGGGCCCGTGCGCTAAGCATAAACAATACCTTTAACAGATAACCCTAACCCTGAACATAACACCCAACCCTGTTGCTATTTCTCCCGTTAACACGTAAACCTCACCGTGCGCCGAACTTTATCCTCTTATCCTAACGTTAATGCATAACCCATTTCCTGAGAACAACCCCTATCCCATAATTCTAACCCTATCTCCTAGTCATCCCTGTGACACCTAATCCCTAACCCTAATTCTAAACCGCTAACCCTAACCGTAACCCTACCTACAACCCTAACACTGACAGTAACCCTTACATCTAACCCCAATGCTATGCCTAACAAAAACCCTAACCCTTGACCCTAACCCTTCACCCTAACCCCTAAGCCTTACCCTAACCCTTAATCCTAATCCTAATCCTAACAATTAAACCTAACCCTAGCTCTTAAAGCTAACCCTAAACCTTACCCTCACGACTAGACCTAACCCTGACACTAACCTAACACCTAACCCTAACCAGAACCCCTAAAGCTAACCCTGAACCCCATCCCTAACCCTAGCAGTAAACTTTAACCCTAAACCTAAGCCCAACCCGTAACCCTAATCCTATCCTTTTACCCTAAAACTAACCCCTAAACCTAACCCCTATACCTCACCCTAACTCTAACCCCAATCCTAATTCTAACCATACCCCTTCATAAAACACTAACTCCTAACCGCTAACCCTAACACTAACCAAAAACCCTAATCACTAATCCCTAACCCTAACGCTTAACCTTTACCCTGACCGTTAACCCTCACCCTAAATCTTAACACTGACCCTAACCTTAACCTTTAACTCTAAGCCTAACCCTTAACCCTACAGTAAGGAAGACCCTTAATGCTAATGTGATCCCTTATCCCTAAATCTAACACTACAGCTAAAAATAACCCTAACCTTGGATCCTTAAACCTATCCCCTAACACTTACTTTAACCCCAAACCCTAACCCTAATCCTAAGCATTAAACCTAACCCTATCTCTTAACCCTAACGCTAGCCCTTACCCTAACGCCTAGATCTAACCCTAAATCTAACCTACCGCCTAATCCTAACCTTAAGCCCTAATGCTAACACTAACCCTGAACACTAAACCTACCCGTAACCCTTAACACTAACCCTATCCGTGAACCTAAACCCTGACCCTAACCATTACCCGCACCCAAGCATTTAACCCTGACCCTAACCCTAATCCTTAA
Organism: Eulemur rufifrons; assembly: GCF_041146395.1. Lineage (NCBI taxonomy): Eukaryota > Metazoa > Chordata > Mammalia > Primates > Lemuridae > Eulemur > Eulemur rufifrons. The sequence continues at coordinate 403,200 of NW_027182858.1, read as the reverse complement.
TGCTAACCTTAACACTAAACCCTAACCCTAAGCCCAACACTTAAACCTAATCCTATCCCTTAACCCTAACCCTAACCATAACCCTAATGCTAACCCCTAAACATAACCCTAACCGTGACCAGTAAACCTAACCCTAACCTCAAACACAAACCATAGCACATAACTCTAACCCTAAAACTAACCCTAATCCTAACCCTAAACCCTAACCCTTAACCTTAACCCTAAGCGTTAACTCTCACGCTAACCTTTAATCCTAACCCTAATCCTAATCTTCAACCCTAAACCTAAATCTTAACCCTAACCCTGTACCAAACACTAACCCCTCATCTTAACCCTAACCGTAAACCTCAACCTTAAACCAAAGTGTAACCGTTAAACCTAAGAGTAACCTTTAACCCTAACCCTAATCCCTAACCCTAAGCCCTCACCCTAACACTAAACTTCATCCTTAACCCTAACCAGAATCCTAACCCTAAATCTAATTCTCAGACTTCTTGCTTTCTTAGAGTTTAGAAATCCTGCAATCCTCCCATGCCATGCGTGAAAGGAGGCTCTACCACTGTGTCCTGCATGAAACCCACGGGCCCATACCCAGAGTATGATAGAGTGGGTTCCCGGGTACAATCCCAACCCCCTAAACTCCCCCTGTCCGCCTAATGCAGACAGAGACCGTGCGCTAAGCATAAACAATACCTTTAACAGATAACCCTAACCCTGAACATAACACCCAACCCTGTTCCTATTTCTCCCCTTAACACGTAAACCTCACCGTGCGCCTAACTTTAACCTCTTATCCTAACGTTAATGCATAACCCATTTCCTGAGAACAACCCCTATCCCATAATTGTAACCCTATCTCCTAGTCATCACTGTGACACCTAATCCCTAACCCTAATTCTAAACCGCTAACCCTAACCGTAACCCTACCTACAACCCTAACACTGACAGTAACCCTTACTTCTAACCCCAACGCTATGCCTAACAAGAACCCTAACCCTTGACCCTAACCCTTCACCCTAACCCCTAAGCCTTACCCTAACCCTTAACCCTAATCCTAATCCTAACCATTAAACCTAACCCTAGCTCTTAAAGCTAACCCTAAACCTTACCCTCACGACTAGACCTAACCCTGACACTAAACTAACACCTAACCCTAACCAGAACCCCTAAAGCTAACCCTGAACCCTATCCCTAACCCTAGCAGTAAACTTTAACCCTAAACCTAAGCCCAACCCGTAACCCTAATCCTATCCTTTTACCCTAAAACTAACCCCTAAACCTAACCCCTATACCTCACCCTAACTCTAACCCCAATCCTAATTCTAACCATACCCCTTCATAAAACACTAACTCCTAACCGCTAACCCTAACACTAACCAAAAACCCTAATCACTAATCCCTAACCCTAACGCTTATCCTTTACCCTGACCGTTAACCCTCACCCTAAATCTTAACACTGACCCTAACCTTAACCTTTAACTCTAAGCCTAACCCTTAACCCTACAGTAAGGAAGACCCTTAATGCTAATGGGATCCCTTATCCCTAACCCTAACACTACAGCTAAAAATAACCCTAACCTTTGATCCTTAAACCTGACCCCTAACACTTACTTTAACCCCAAACCCTAACCCTAATCCTAAGCATTAAACCTAACCCTATCTCTTAACCCTAACGCTAGCCCTTACCCTAACGCCTAGATCTAACCCTAAATCTAACCTACGGCCTAATCCTAACCTTAAGCCCTAATGCTAACACTAATCCTGAATCCTAAACCTACCCGTAACCCTTAACACTAACCCTATCCGTGAACCTTAACCCTGACACTAACCATTACCCGCACCCAAGCAATTAACCCTGACCCTAACCCTAATCCTTAATGCTAACCCTAACACTAAACCCTAACCCTAAGCCCAACACTTAACCCTAATCCTATCCCTTAACCCTAACCCTAACCCTAATGCTACCCCCTAAACGTAACCCTATCCGTGACCAGTAAACCTAACCCTAACCTCTAACACAAACCATAGCACATAACTCTAACCCTAAAACTAACCCTAACCCTAACCCTAACCCTAAACCCTAACTCTTAACCTTAACCCTAAGCGTTAACTCTCACGCTAACCTTTAATCCTAACCCTAATCCTAATCTTCAACCCTAAACCTAACACTTAACCCTAAACCTGTACCAAACCCTAACCCCTCATCTTAACCCTAACCGTAAACCTCAACCCTAAACCAAAGTGTAACCGTTAAACCTAAGAGTAACCTTTAACCCTAACCCTAATCCCTAACCCTAAGCCCTCACCCTAACACTAAACTTCATCCTTAACCCTAACCAGAATCCTAACCCTAAATCTAATTCTCAGACTTTTTGCTTTCTTAGAGTTTAGAGAGCCTGCAATCCTCCCATGCCATGCGTGAAAGGAGGCTCTACCACTGTGTTCTGCATGAAACCCACAGGCCCACACCCAGAGTATGATAGAGTGGGTTCCCGGGTACAATCCCAGCCCCCTAAACTCCCCCCGCCCGCCTAATGCAGACAGGGCCCGTGCGCTAAGCATAAACAATACCTTTAACAGATAACCCTAACCCTGAACATAACACCCAACCCTGTTGCTATTTCTCCCCTTAACACGTAAACCTCACCGTGCGCCTAACTTTAACCTCTTATCCTAACGTTAATGCATAACCCATTTCCTGAGAACAATCCCTATCCCATAATTCTAACCCTATCTCCTAGTCATCAGTGTGACACCTAATCCCTAACCCTAATTCTAAACCGCTAACCCTAACCGTAACCCTACCTACAACCCTAACACTGACAGTAACCCTTACATCTAACCCCAACGCTATGCCTAACAAAAACCCTAACCCTTGACCCTAACCCTTCACCCTAACCCCTAAGCCTTACCCTCACCCTTAATCCTAATCCTAATCCTAACCATTAAACCTAACCCTAGCTCTTAAAGCTAACCCTAAACCTTACCCTGACGACTAGACCTAACCCTGACACTAACCTAACACCTAACCCTAACCAGAACCCCTAAAGCTAACCCTGAACCCTATCCCTAACCCTAGCAGTAAACTTTAACCCTAAACCTAAGCCCAACCCGTAACCCTAATCCTATCCTTTTACCCTAAAACTAACCCCTAAACCTAACCCCTATACCTCACCCTAACTCTAACCCCAATCCTAATTCTAACCATACCCCTTCATAAAACACTAACTCCTAACCGCTAACCCTAACACTAACCAAAAACCCTAATCACTAATCCCTAACCCTAATGCTTAACTTTTACCCTGACCGTTAACCCTCACCCTAAATCTTAACACTGACCCTAACCTTAACCTTTAACTCTAAGCCTAACCCTTAACCCTACAGTAAGGAAGACCCTTAATGCTAATGTGATCCCTTATCCCTAACCCTAACACTACAGCTAAAAATAACCCTAACCTTGGATCCTTAAACCTATCCCCTAACACTTACTTTAACCCCAAACCCTAACCCTAATCCTAAGCATTAAACCTAACCCTATCTCTTAACCCTAACGCTAGCCCTTACCCTAACGCCTAGATCTAACCCTAAATCTAACCTACCGCCTAATCCTAACCTTAATCCCTAATGCTAACACTAACCCTGAAGACTAAACCGACCCGTAACCCTTAACACTAACCCTATCCGTGAACCTAAACCCTGACCCTAACCATTACCCGCACCCAAGCATTTAACCCTGACCCTAACCCTAATCCTTAATGCTAACCTTAACACTAAACCCTAACCCTAAGCCCAACACTTAACCCTAATCCTATCCCTTAACCCTAACCCTAACCCTAACCCTAATGCTAACCCCTAAACATAACCCTAACCGTGACCAGTAAACCTAACCCTAACCTCAAACACAAACCATAGCACATAACTCTAACCCTAAAACTAACCCTAATCCTAACCCTAAACCCTAACCCTTAACCTTAACCCTAAGCGTTAACTCTCACGCTAACCTTTAATCCTAACCCTAATCCTAATCTTCAACCCTAAACCTAAAACTTAACCCTAACCCTGTACCAAACCCTAACCCCTCATCTTAACCCTAACCGTAAACCTCAACCCTAAACCAAAGTGTAACCGTTAAACCTAAGAGTAACCTTTAACCCTAACCCTAATCCCTAACCCTAAGCCCTCACCCTAACACTAAACTTCATCCTTAACCCTAACCAGAATCCTAACCCTAAATCTAATTCTCAGACTTCTTGCTTTCTTAGAGTTTAGAAAGCCTGCAATCCTCCCATGCCATGCGTGAAAGGAGGCTCTACCACTGTGTCCTGCATGAAACCCACGGGCCCATACCCAGAGTATGATAGAGTGGGTTCCCGGGTACAATCCCAGCCCCCTAAACTCCCCCCGCCCGCCTAATGCAGACAGGGCCCGTGCGCTAAGCATAAACAATACCTTTAACAGATAACCCTAACCCTGAACATAACACCCAACCCTGTTCCTATTTCTCCCCTTAACACGTACACCTCACCGTGCGCCTAACTTTAACCTCTTATCCTAACGTTAATGCATAACCCATTTCCTGAGAACAACCCCTATTCCATAATTCTAACCCTATCTCCTAGTCATCACTGTGACACCTAATCCCCAACCCTAATTCTAAACCGCTAACCCTAACCGTAACCCTACCTACAACCCTAACACTGACAGTAACCCTTATTTCTAACCCCAACGCTATGCCTAACAAAAACCCTAACCCTTGACCCTAACCCTTCACCCTAACCCCTAAGCCTTACCCTAACCCTTAACCCTAATCCTAATCCTAACCATTAAACCTAACCCTAGCTCTTAAAGCTAACCCTAAACCTTACCCTCACGACTAGACCTAACCCTGACACTAACCTAACACGTAAGCCTAACCAGAACCCCTAAAGCTAACCCTGAACCCTATCCATAACCCCAGCAGTAAACTTGAACCCTAAATCTAAGCCCAACCCGTAACCCTACTCCTATCCTTTTACCCTAAAACTAACCCCTAAACCTAACCCCTATACCTCACCCTAACTCTAACCCCAATCCCAATTCTAAACCTACCCGTTCATAAAACACTAACTCCTAACCGCTAACCCTAACACTAACCAAAAACCCTAATCACTAATCCCTAACCCTAACGCTTAACCTTTACCCTGATCGTTAACCCTCACCCTAAATCTTAACACTGACCCTAACCTTAACCTTTAACTCTAAGCCTAACCCTTAACCCTACAGTAAGGAAGACCCTTAATGCTAATGGGATCCCTTATCCCTAACCCTAACACTACAGCTAAAAATAACCCTAACCTTGGATCCTTAAACCTAACCCCTAACACTTACTTTAACCCCAAACCCTAACCCTAATCCTAACCGTTAAACCTAACCCTATCTCTTAACCCTAACGCTAGCCCTTACCCTAACGCCTAGATCTAACCCTAAATCTAACCTACTGCCTAATCCTAAACTTAAGCCCTAATGCTAACACTAACCCTGAACCATAAACCTACCCGTAACCCTTAACACTAACCCTATCCGTGAACCTTAACCCTGACCCTAACCATTACCCGCACCCAAGCATTTAACCCTTACCCTAACCCTAATCCTTAATGCTAACCCAAACACTAAACCCTAACCCTAAGCCCAACACTTATCCCTAATCCTATCCCTTAACCCTAACCCTAACCCGAATGCTACCCCCTAAACGTAACCCTATCCGTGACCAGTAAACCTAACCCTAACCTCTAACACAAACCATAGCACATAACTCTAACCCTAAAACTAACCCTAACCCTAACCCTAACCCTAAACCCTAACTCTTAACCTAAACCCTAAGCGTTAACTCTCACGCTAACCTTTAATCCTAACCCTAATCCTAATCTTCAACCCTAAACCTAACACTTAACCCTAACCCTGTACCAAACCCTAACTCCTCATCTTAACCCTGACCGTAAACCTAAACCCTAAACCAAAGTGTAACAGTTAAACCTAAGAATAACCTTTAACCCTAACCCTATTCCCTAACCCTAAGCCCTCACCCTAACACTAAACTTCATCCTTAACCCTAACCAGAATCCTAACCCTAAGTCTAATTCTCAGACTTTTGCTTTCTTAGAGTTTAGAAAGCCTGCAATCCTCCCATGCCATGCGTGAAAGGAGGCTCTACCACTGTGTCCTGCATGAAACCCACGGGCCCATACCCAGAGTATGATAGAGTGGGTTCCCGGGTACAATCCCAGCCCCCTAAACTCCTCCCACCCGCCTAATGCAGACAGGGCCCGTGCGCTAAGCATAAACAATACCTTTAACAGATAACCCTAACCCTGAACATAACACCCAACCCTGTTCCTATTTCTCCCCTTAACACGTAAACCTCACCGTGCGCCTAACTTTAACCTCTTATCCTAACGTTAATGCATAACCCATTTCCTGAGAACAACCCCTATCCCATAATTCTAACCCTATCTCCTAGTCATCACTGTGACACCTAATCCCTAACCCTAATTCTAAACCGCTAACGCTAACCGTAACCCTACCTACAACCTTAACACTGACAGTAACCCTTACTTCTAACCCCAACGCTATGCCTAACAAAAACACTAAACCTTGACCCTAACCCTTCACCCTAACCCCTAAGCCTTACCCTAACCCTTAACCCTAATCCTAATCCTAACCATTAAACCTAACCCTAGCTCTTAAAGCTAACCCTAAACCTTACCCTCACGACTTGACCTAACCCTGACACTAACCTAACACCTAACCCTAACCAGAACCCCTAAAGCTAACCCTGAACCCTATCCCTAACCACAGCAGTAAACTTTAACCCTAAACCTAAGCCCAACCCTTAACCCTAATCCTATCCTTTTACCCTAAAACTAACCCCTAAACCTAACCCCTCTACCTCACCCTAACTCTAACCCCAATCCTAATTCTAACCATACCCCTTCATAAAACACTAACTCCTAACCGCTAACCCTAACACTAACCACAAACCCTAATCACTAATCCCTAACCCTAACGCTTAAACTTTACCCTAACCGTTAACCCTCACCCTAAATCTTAACACTGACCCTAACCTTAACCTTTAACTCTAAGCCTAACCCTTAACCCTACAGTAAGGAAGACCCTTAATGCTAATGGGATCCCTTATCCCTAACCCTAACACTACAGCTAAAAATAACCCTAACCTTTGATCCTTAAACCTGACCCCTAACACTTACTTTAACCCCAAACCCTAACCCTAATCTTAAGCATTAAACCTAACCCTATCTCTTAACCCTAACGCTAGCCCTTACCCTAACGCCTAGATCTAACCCTAAATCTAACCTACCGCCTAATCCTAACCTTAAGCCCTAATGCTAACACTAACCCTGAATCCTAAACCTACCCGTAACCCTTAACACTAACCCTATGCGTGAACCTTAACCCTGACCCTAACCATTACCCGCACCCAAGCAATTAACCCTGACCCTAACCCTAATCCTTAATGCTAACCCTAACACTAAACCCTAACCCTAAGCCCAACACTTATCCCTAATCCTATCCCTTAACCCTAACCCTAACCCTAATGCTACCCCCCCAAAAGTAACCCTAACCGTGACCAGGAAACCTAACCCTAACATCTAACACAAACCATAGCACTTAACTCTAACCCTAAAACAAACACTAACCCTAACCCTGAACCCTAAACCTACCTGTAACCCTTAACACTAACCCTATCCGTGAACCTTAACCCTGACCCTAACCATTACCCGCACCCAAGCATTTAACCCTGACCCTAACCCTAATCCTTAATGCTAACCCTAACACTAAACCCTTACCCTAAGCCCAACACTTATCTCTAATTCTATCCCTTAACACTAACTCTAACCCTAATGTTGGCCGGGCGCGGTGGCTCACGCATGTAATACTAGCACTCTGGGAGGCCTAGGCGGGTGGATTGCTCAAGGTCAGGAGTTCGAGACCAGCCTGAGCGAGACCCCGTCTCTACTAAAAATAGAAAGACATTATATGGACAACTAAAATTCTATATAGAAAAAATTAGCCGGGCATAGTGGCGCATGCCTGTAGTCCCAGCTACTCGGGAGGCTGAGGCAGTAGGATCGCTTAAGCCGAGGAGTCTGAGGTTGCTGTGAGCTAAGCTGAAGCCACGGCACTCACTCTAGCCTGGGCAACAAAGTGAGACTCTGTCTCAACAAAAAAGAAAAAAAAAAAAAAAACCCTAATGCTACCCCCTAAACGTAACCCTAACCATGACCAGTAAACCTAACCCTAACCTCTAACACAAACCATAGCACATAACTCTAACCCTAAAACTAACCCTAACCCAAACCCTAAACGCTAACTCTTAACCTTAACCCTAAGCGTTAACTCTCACGCTAACCTTTAATCCTAAACCTAATCCTAATCTTCAACCCTAAACCTAACACTTAACCCTAACCCTGTACCAAACCCTAACCCCTCATCTTAACCCTAACCGTAAACCTCAACCCTAAACCAAAGTGTAACCGTTAAACCTAAGAGTAACCTTTAACCCTAACCCTATTCCCTAACCCTAAGCCCTCACCCTAACACTAAACTTCATCCTTAACCCTAACCAGAATCCTAACCCTAAATCTAATTCTCAGACTTCTTGCTTTCTTAGAGTTTAGAAAGCCTGCAATCCTCCCATAACATGCGTGAAAGGAGGCTCTACCACTGTGTCCTGCATGAAACCCACGGGCCCATACCCAGAGTATGATAGAGTGGGTTCCCGGGTACAATGCCAGCCCCCTAAACTCCCCCCGCCCGCCTAATGCAGACAGGGCCCATGCGCTAAGCATAAACAATACCTTTAACAGATAACCCTAACCCTGAACATAACACCCAACCCTGTTCCTATTTCTCCCCTTAACACGTAAACCTCACCGTGCGCCTAACTTTAACCTCTTATCCTAACGTTAATGCATAACCCATTTCCTGAGAACAACCCCATCCCATAATTCTAACCCTATCTCCTAGTCATCACTGTGACACCTAATCCCTAACCCTAATTCTAAACCGCTAACCCTAACCGTAACCCTACCTACAACCCTAACACTGACAGTAACCCTTACTTCTAACCCCAACGCTATGCCTAACAAAAACCCTAACCCTTCACCCTAACCCTTCACCCTAACCCCTAAGCCTTACCCTAACCCTTAACCCTAATCCTAATCCTAACCATTAAACCTAACCCTAGCTCTTAAAGCTAACCCTAAACCTTACCCTCACGACTAGACCTAACCCTGACACTACCCTAACACCTATCCCTAACCAGAACCCCTAAAGCTAACCCTGAACCCTATCCCTAACCCTAGCAGTAAACTTTAACCCTAAACCTAAGCCCAACCCGTAACCCTAATCCTATCCTTTTACCCTAAAACTAACCCCTAAACCTAACCCCTATACCTCACCCTAACTCTAACCCCAATCCTAATTCTAATCATACCCCTTCATAAAACACTAACTCCTAACCGCTAACCCTAACACTAACCAAAAACCCTAATCACTAATCCCTAACCCTAACGCTTAACCTTTACCCTGACCGTTAACCCTCACCCTAAATCTTAACACTGACCCTAACCTTAACCTTTAACTCTAAGCCTAACCCTTAACCCTACAGTAAGGAAGACCCTTAATGCTAATGGGATCCCTTATCCCTAACCCTAACACTACAGCTAAAAATAACCCTAACCTTGGATCCTTAAACCTAACCCCTAACACTTACTTTAACCCCAAACCCTAACCCTAATCCTAAGCATTAAACCTAACCCTATCTCTTAACCCTAACGCTAGCCCTTACCCTAATGGCTAGATCTAACCCTAAATCTAACCTACAGCCTAATCTTAACCTTAAGCCCTAATGCTAACTCTAATCCTGAACCCTAAACCTACCCGTAACCCTTAACACTAACCCTATCCGAGAACCTTAACCCTGAACCTAACCATTACACCCACCCAAGCATTTAACCCTGATTCTAACCCTAATCCTTAATGATAAACCTAACACTAAACCCTAACCCTAAGCCCAACACTTAACCCTAATCCTATCCCTTAACCCTAACCCTAACCCTAATGCTACCCCCTTAAACGTAACCCTAACCGTGACCAGTAAACCTAACCCTAACCTCTAACACAAACCATTGCACATAACTCTAACCCTAAAACTAACCCTAAACCTTACCCTAACCCTAAACCCTAACTCTTAACCTTAACACTAAGCGTTAACTCTCACGCTAACCTTTAATCCTAACCCTAATCGTTTTCTTCAACCCTAAACCGAACACTTAACCCTAACCCTGTACCAAACCCTAACCCCTCATCTTAACCCTAACCGTAAACCTCAACCCTAAACCAAAGTGTAACCGTTAAACCTAAGAGTAACCTTTAACCCTAACCCTAATCCCTAACCCTAAGCCCTCACCCTAACACTAAACTTCATCCTTAACCCTAACCATAATCCTAACCCTAAATCTAATTCTCAGACTTCTTGCTTTCTTAGAGTTTAGAAAGCCTGCAATCCTCCCATATCATGCGTGAAAGGAGGCTCTACCACTGTGTCCTGCATGAAACCCACGGGCCCATACCCAGAGTATGATAGAGTGGGTTCCCGGGTACAATCCCAGCCCCCTAAACTCCCCCCGCCCGCCTAATGCAGGCAGGGCCCGTGCGCTAAGCATAAACAATACCTTTAACAGATAACCCTAACCCTGAACATAACACCCAACCCTGTTCCTATTTCTCCCCTTAACACGTAAACCTCACCGTGCGCCTAACTTTAACCTCTTATCCTAACGTTAATGCATAACCCATTTCCTGAGAACAACCCCTATTCCATAATTCTAACCCTATCTCCTAGTCATCACTGTGACACCTAATCCCCAACCCTAATTCTAAACCGCTAACCCTAACCTAACCCTACCTACAACCCTAACACTGACAGTAACCCTTACTTCTAACCCCAACGCTATGCCTAACAAAAACCCTAACCCTTGACCCTAACCCTTCACCCTAACCCCTAAGCCTTACCCTAACCCTTAACCCTAATCCTAATCCTAACCATTAAACCTAACCCTAGCTCTTAAAGCTAACCCTAAACCTAATCCTCACGACTAGACCTAACCCTGACACTAACCTAACACCTAACCCTAACCAGAACCCCTAAAGCTAACACTGAACCCTATCACTAACTCCAGCAGTAAACTTTAACCCTAAACCTAAGCCCAACCCGTAACCCTAATCCTATCCTTTTACCCTAAAACTAACCCCTAAACCTAACCCCTATACCTCACCCTAACTCTAACCCCAATCCTAATTCTAACCATACCCCTTCATAAAACACTAACTCCTAACCGCTAACCCTAACACTAACCAAAAACCCTAATCACTAATCCCTAACCCTAACGCTTAACCTTTACCCTGACCGTTAACCCTCACCCTAAATCTTAACACTGACCCTAACCTTAACCTTTAACTCTAAGCCTAACCCTTAACCCTACAGTAAGGAAGACCCTTAATGCTAATGGGATCCCTTATCCCTAACCCTAACACTACAGCTAAAAATAACCCTAACCTTGGATCCTTAAACCTAACCCCTAACACTTACTTTAACCCCAAACCCTAACCCTAATCCTAAGCATTAAACCTAACCCTATCTCTTAACCCTAACGCTAGCCCTTACCCTAACTCCTAGATCTAACCCTAAATCTAACCTACCGCCTAATCCTAACCTTAAGCCCTAATGCTAACACTAACCCTGAACCCTAAACCTACCCGTAACCCTTAACACTAACCCTATCCGTGAACCTAAACCCTGACCCTAACCATTACCCGCACCCAAGCATTTAACCCTGACCCTAACCCTAATCCCTGATGCTAACCTTAACACTAAACCCGAACCCTAAGCCCAACACTTAACCCTAATCCTATACCTTAACCCTAACCCTAAACCTAACCCTAAACCCTAACTCTTCACCTTAACCCTAAGCGTTAACACTCACGCTAACCTCTAATCCTAACCCTAATCCTAATCTTCAACCCTAAACCTAACACTTAACCCTAACCCTGTACCAAACCCTAACCCTTCATCTTAACCCTAACCGTAAACCTCAACCCTAAACCAAAGTGTAACCGTTAAACCTAAGAGTAACCTTTAACCCTAACCCTATTCCCTAACCCTAAGCCCTCACCCTAACACTAAACTTCATCCTTAACCCTAACCAGAATCCTAACCCTAAATCTAATTCTCAGACTTCTTGCTTTCTTAGAGTTTAGAAAGCCTGCAATCCTCCCATGCCATGCGTGAAAGGAGGCTCTACCACTGTGTCCTGCATGAAACCCACGGGCCCATACCCAGAGTATGATAGAGTGGGTTCCCGGGTACAATCACAGCCCCCTAAACTCCCCCCGCCCGCCTAATGCAGACAGGGCCCGTGCGCTAAGCATAAACAATACCTTTAACAGATAACCCTAACCCTGAACATAACACCCAATCCTGTTGCTATTTCTCCCCTTAACACGTCAACCTCGCCGTGCGCCTAACTTTAACCTCTTATCCTAACGTTAATGCATAACCCATTTCCTGAGAAAAACCCCTATCCCATAATTCTAACCCTATCTCCTAGTCATCACTGTGACACCTAATCCCTAACCCTAATTCTAAACCGCTAACCCTAACCGTAACCCTACCTACAACCCTAACACTGACAGTAACCCTTACTTCTAACCCCAACGCTATGCCTAACAAAAACTCTAAACCTTGACCCTAACCCTTCACCCTAACACCTAAGCCTTACCCTAACCCTTAACCCTAATCCTAATCCTAACCATTAAACCTAACCCTAGCTCTTAAAGCTAACCCTAAACCTTACCCTCACGACTAGACCTAACCCTGACACTAACCTAACACCTAACCCTAACCAGAACCCCTAAAGCTAACCCTGAACCCTATCCCTAACCCTAGAAGTAAACTTTAACCCTAAACCTAAGCCCAACCCGTAACCCTAATCCTATCCTTTTACCCTAAAACTAACCCCTAAACCTAACCCCTATACCTCACCCTAACTCTAACCCCAATCCTAATTCTAACCATACCCCTTCATAAAACACTAACTCCTAACCGCTAACCCTAACACTAACCAAAAACCCTAATCACTAATCCCTAACCCTAACGCTTAACCTTTACCGTGACCGTTAACCCTCACCCTAAATTTTAACACTGACCCTAACCTTAACCTTTAACTCTAAGCCTAACCCTTAACCCTACAGTAAGGAAGACCCTTAATGCTAATGGGATCCCTTATCCCTAACCCTAACACTACAGCTAAAAATAACCCTAACCTTGGATCCTTAAACCTAACCCCTAACACTTACTTTAACCCCAAACCCTAACCCTAATCCTAAGCATTAAACCTAACCCTATCTCTTAACCCTAACGCTAGCCCTTACCCTAACGCCTAGATCTAACCCTAAATCTAACCTACCGCCTAATCCTAACCTTAAGCCCTAATGCTAACACTAACCCTGAACCGTAAACCTACCCGTAACCCTTAACACTAACCCTATCCGTGAACCTAAACCCTGACCCTAACCATTACCCGCACCCAAGCATTTAACCCTGACCCTAACCCTAATCCTTGATGCTAACCTTAACACTAAACCCTAACACTAAGCCCAACACTTAACCCTAATCCTATACCTTAACCCTAACCCTAACCCTAACCCTAAACCCTAACTCTTAACCTTAACCCTAAGCGTTAACTCTCACGCTAACCTTTAATCCTAACCCTAATCCTAATCTTCAACCCTAAACCTAACACTTAACCCTAACCCTGTTCCAAACCCTAACCCGTCATCTTAACCCTAACCGTAAACCTCAACCCTAAACCAAAGTGTAACCATTAAACCTAAGAGTAACCTTTAACCCTAACCCTATTCCCTAACCCTAAGCCTTCACCCTAACACTAAACTTCATCCTTAACCCTAACCAGAATCCTAACCCTAAATCTAATTCTCAGACTTCTTGCTTTCTTAGAGTTTAGAAAGCCTGCAATCCTCCCATAACATGCGTGAAAGGAGGCTCTACCACTGTGTCCTGCATGAAACCCACGGGCCCATACCCAGAGTATGATAGAGTGGGTTCCCGGGTACAATGCCAGCCCCCTAAACTCCCCCCGCCCGCCTAATGCAGACAGGGCCCTTGCGCTAAGCATAAACAATACCTTTAACAGATAACCCCAACCCTGAACATAACAACCAACCCTGTTCCTATTTCTCCCCTTAACACGTAAACCTCACCGTGCGCCTAACTTTAACCTCTTATCCTAACGTTAATGCATAACCCATTTCCTGAGAACAACCCCTATCCCATAATTCTAACCCTATCTCCTAGTCATCACTGTGACACCTAATCCCTAACCCTAATTCTAAACCGCTAACCCTAACCGTAACCCTACCTACAACCCTAACACTGACAGTAACCCTTACTTCTAACCCCAACGCTATGCCTAACAAAAACCCTAAACCTTGACCCTAACCCTTCACCCTAACCCCTAAGCCTTACCCTAACCCTTAACCCTAATCCTAATCCTAACCATTAAACCTAACCCTAGCTCTTAAAGCTAACCCTAAACCTTACCCTCACGACTAGACCTAACCCTGACACTACCCTAACACCTATCACTAACCAGAATCCCTAAAGCTAACCCTGAACCCTATCCCTAACCATAGCAGTAAACTTTAACCCTAAACCTAAGCCCAACCCGTAACCCTAATCCTATCCTTTTACCCTAAAACTAACCCCTAAACCTAACCCCTATACCTCACCCTAACTCTAACCCCAATCCTAATTCTAACCATACCCCTTCATAAAACACTAACTCCTAACCGCTAACCCTAACACTAACCAAAAACCCTAATCACTAATCCCTAACCCTAACGCTTAACCTTTACCCTGACCGTTAACCCTCACCCTAAATCTTAACACTGACCCTAACCTTAACCTTTAACTCTAAGCCTAACCCTTAACCCTACAGTAAGGAAGACCCTTAATGCTAATGGGATCCCTTATCCCTAACCCTAACACAACAGCTAAAAATAACCCTAACCTTGGATCCTTAAACCTAACCCCTAACACTTACTTTAACCCCAAACCCTAACCCTAATCCTAAGCATTAAACCTAACCCTATCTCTTAACCCTAACGCTAGCCCTTACCCTAACGCCTAGATCTAACCCTAAATCTAACCTACCGCCTAATCCTAACCTTAAGCCCTAATGCTAACACTAACCCTGAACCGTAAACCTACCCGTAACCCTTAACACTAACCCTATCCATCAACCTAAACCCTGACCCTAACCATTACCCGCACCCAAGCATTTAACCCTGACCCTAACCCTAATCCTTGATGCTAACCTTAACACTAAACCCTAACCCTAAGCCCAACACTTAACCCTAATCCTATACCTTAACCCTAACCCTAACCCTAACCCTAAACCCTAACTCTTAACCTTAACCCTAAGCGTTAACTCTCACGCTAAACTTTAATCCTAACCATAATCCTAATCTTCAACCCTAAACCTAAAACTTAACCCTAACCCTGTACCAAACCCTAACCCTTCATCTTAACCCTAACCGTAAACCTCAACCCTAAACCAAAGTGTAACCGTTAAACCTAAGAGTAACCTTTAACCCTAACCCTATTCCCTAACCCTAAGCCCTCACCCTAACACTAAACTTCATCCTTAACCCTAACCAGAATCCTAACCCTAAATCTAATTCTCAGACTTCTTGCTTTCTTAGAGTTTAGAAAGCCTGCAATCCTCCCATAACATGCGTGAAAGGAGGCTCTACCACTGTGTCCTGCATGAAACCCACGGGCCCATACCCAGAGTATGATAGAGTGGGTTCCCGGGTACAATGCCAGCCCCCTAAACTCCCCCCGCCCGCCTAATGCAGACAGGGCCCTTGCGCTAAGCATAAACAATACCTTTAACAGATAACCCCAACCCTGAACATAACAACCAACCCTGTTCCTATTTCTCCCCTTAACACGTAAACCTCACCGTGCGCCTAACTTTAACCTCTTATCCTAACGTTAATGCATAACCCATTTCCTGAGAACAACCCCTATCCCATAATTCTAACCCTATCTCCTAGTCATCACTGTGACACCTAATCCCTAACCCTAATTCTAAACCGCTAACCCTAACCGTAACCCTACCTACAACCCTAACACTGACAGTAACCCTTACTTCTAACCCCAACGCTATGCCTAACAAAAACCCTAAACCTTGACCCTAACCCTTCACCCTAACCCCTAAGCCTTACCCTAACCCTTAACCCTAATCCTAATCCTAACCATTAAACCTAACCCTAGCTCTTAAAGCTAACCCTAAACCTTACCCTCACGACTAGACCTAACCCTGACACTACCCTAACACCTATCACTAACCAGAATCCCTAAAGCTAACCCTGAACCCTATCCCTAACCATAGCAGTAAACTTTAACCCTAAACCTAAGCCCAACCCGTAACCCTAATCCTATCCTTTTACCCTAAAACTAACCCCTAAACCTAACCCCTATACCTCACCCTAACTCTAACCCCAATCCTAATTCTAACCATACCCCTTCATAAAACACTAACTCCTAACCGCTAACCCTAACACTAACCAAAAACCCTAATCACTAATCCCTAACCCTAACGCTTAACCTTTACCCTGACCGTTAACCCTCACCCTAAATCTTAACACTGACCCTAACCTTAACCTTTAACTCTAAGCCTAACCCTTAACCCTACAGTAAGGAAGACCCTTAATGCTAATGGGATCCCTTATCCCTAACCCTAACACAACAGCTAAAAATAACCCTAACCTTGGATCCTTAAACCTAACCCCTAACACTTACTTTAACCCCAAACCCTAACCCTAATCCTAAGCATTAAACCTAACCCTATCTCTTAACCCTAACGCTAGCCCTTACCCTAACGCCTAGATCTAACCCTAAATCTAACCTACCGCCTAATCCTAACCTTAAGCCCTAATGCTAACACTAACCCTGAACCGTAAACCTACCCGTAACCCTTAACACTAACCCTATCCATCAACCTAAACCCTGACCCTAACCATTACCCGCACCCAAGCATTTAACCCTGACCCTAACCCTAATCCTTGATGCTAACCTTAACACTAAACCCTAACCCTAAGCCCAACACTTAACCCTAATCCTATACCTTAACCCTAACCCTAACCCTAACCCTAAACCCTAACTCTTAACCTTAACCCTAAGCGTTAACTCTCACGCTAAACTTTAATCCTAACCATAATCCTAATCTTCAACCCTAAACCTAAAACTTAACCCTAACCCTGTACCAAACCCTAACCCTTCATCTTAACCCTAACCGTAAACCTCAACCCTAAACCAAAGTGTAACCGTTAAACCTAAGAGTAACCTTTAACCCTAACCCTATTCCCTAACCCTAAGCCCTCACCCTAACACTAAACTTCATCCTTAACCCTAACCAGAATCCTAACCCTAAATCTAATTCTCAGACTTCTTGCTTTCTTAGAGTTTAGAAAGCCTGCAATCCTCCCATGCCATGCGTGAAAGGAGGCTCTACCACTGTGTCCTGCATGAAACCCACGGGCCCATACCCAGAGTATGATAGAGTGGGTTCGCGGGTACAATCACAGCCCCCTAAACTCCCCCCGCCCGCCTAATGCAGACAGGGCCCGTGCGCTAAGCATAAACAATACCTTTAACAGATAACCCTAACCCTGAACATAACACCCAACCCTGTTGCTATTTCTCCCCTTAACACGTCAACCTCGCCGTGCGCCTAACTTTAACCTCTTATCCTAACGTTAATGCATAACCCATTTCCTGAGAAAAACCCCTATCCCATAATTCTAACCCTATCTCTTAGTCATCACTGTGACACCTAATCCCTAACCCTAATTCTAAACCGCTAACCCTAACCGTAACCCTACCTACAACCCTAACACTGACAGTAACCCTTACTTCTAACCCCAACGCTATGCGTCACAAAAACCCTAACCCTTGACCCTAACCCTTCACCCTAACCCCTAAGCCTTACCCTAACCCTTAACCCTAATCCTAATCCTAACCATTAAACGTAACCCTAGATCTTAAAGCTAACCCTAAACCTTACCCTCACGACTAGACCTAACCCTGACACTAACCTAACACCTAACCCTAACCAGAACCCCTAAAGCTAACCCTGAACCCTATCCCTAACCCTAGCAGTAAACTTTAAACCTAAACCTAAGCCCAACCCGTAACCCTAATCCTATCCTTTTACCCTAAAACTAACCCCTAAACCTAACCCCTATACCTCACCCTAACTCTAACCCCAATCCTAATTCTAACCATACCCCTTCATAAAACACTAACTCCTAACCGCTAACCCTAACACTAACCAAAAACCCTAATCACTAATCCCTAACCCTAACGCTTAACCTTATCCTAACCGTTAACCCTCACCCTAAATCTTAACACTGACCCTAACCTTAACCTAATCATTAATGATAACCCTAACACTAAGCCCTAACACTAAGCCCAACACTTAACCCTAATCCTATCCCTTAACCCTAACCCTAAAACTAATGCTAACCCCTAAACGTAACCCTAACCATGACCAGGAAACCTAACCCTAACCTCTAACACAAACCATAGCACATAACTCTAACCCTAAAACTAACCCTAACCCTAACCCTAAACCCTAACGCTTAACCTTAACCCTAAGCGTTAACTCTCACGCTAACCTTTAATCCTAACCCTAATCCTAATCTTCAACCCTGAACCTAACACTTAACACTAACCCTGTACCAAATCCTAACCCCTCATCTTAACCCTAACCGTAAACCTGAACCCTAAACCAAAGTGTAACCGTTAAACCTAAGAGTAACCTTTAACACTAACGCTAATCCCTAACCCTAAGCCCTCACGCTAACACTAAACTTCATCCTTAACCCTAACCAGAATCCTAACCCTAAATCTAATTCTCAGACTTCTTGCTTTCTTAGAGTTTAGAAAGCCTGCAATCCTCCCATGCCATGCGTGAAAGGAGGCTCTACCACTGTGTCTTGCATGAAACGCACGGGCCCATACCCAGAGTATGATAGAGTGGGTTCCCGGGTACAATCCCAGCCCCCTAAACTCCCCCCGCGCGCCTAATGCAGACAGGGCCCGTGCGCTAAGCATAAACAATACCTTTAACAGATAACCCTAACCCTGAACATAACACCCAACCCTGTTCCTATTTCTCCCCTTAACACGTAAACCTCACCGTGCGCCTAACTTTAACCTCTTATCCTAACGTTAATGCATAACCCATTCCCTGAGAACAACCCCTATCCCATAATTCTAACCCTATCTCCTAGTCATCACTGTGACACCTAATCCCTAACCCTAATTCTAAACCGCTAACCCTAACCGTAACCCTACCTACAACCCTAACACCTACAGTAACCCTTACTTCTAACCCCAACGCTATGCCTAACAAAAACCCTAACCCTTGACCCTAACCCTTCACCCTAACCCCTAAGCCTTACCCTAACCCTTAACCCGAATCCTAATCCTAACCATTAAACCTAACCCTAGCTCTTAAAGCTAACCCTAAACCTTACCCTCACGACTAGACCTAACCCTGACACTAACCTAACACCTAACCCTAACCAGAACCCCTAAAGCTAACCCTGAACCCTATCCCTAACCCTAGCAGTAAACTTTAACCCTAAACCTAAGCCCAACCCGTAACCCTAATCCTATCCTTTTACCCTAAAACTAACCCCGAAACCTAACCCCTATACCTCACCCTAACTCTAACCCCAATCCTAATTCTAACCATACCCCTTCATAAAACACTAACTCCTAACCGCTAACCCTAACACTAACCAAAATTCCTAATCACTAATCCCTAACCCTAACGCTTAACCTTTACCCTGACCGTTAACCCTCACCCTAAATCTTAACACTGACCCTAACCTTAACCTTTAACTCTAAGCCTAACCCTTAACCCTACAGTAAGGAAGACCCTTAATGCTAATGGGATCCCTTATCCCTAACCCTAACACTACAGCTAAAAATAACCCTAACCTTGGATCCTTACACCTAACCCCTAACACTTACTTTAACCTCAAACACTAACCCTAATCCTAAGCATTAAACGTAACCCTATCTCTTAACCCTAACGCTAGCCCTTACCCTAACGCCTAGATCTAACCCTAAATCTAACCTACCGCCTAATCCTAACCTTAAGCACTAACCCTAACACTAACCCTGAACCCTAAACCTACCCGTAACCCTTAACACTAACACTATCCGTGAACCTCAACCCTGACCCTAACCATTACCCGCACCCAAGCATTTAACCCTGATTCTAACCCTAATCCTTAATGATAAACCTAACACTAAACCCTAACCCTAAGCCCAACACTTAACCCTAATCCTATCCCTTAACCCTAACCCTAACCCTAATGCTACCGCCTAAACGTAACCCTAACCGTGACCAGTAAACCTAACCCTAACCTCTAACACAAATCATTGCACATAACTCTAACCCTAAAACTAACCCTAACCCTAACCCTAACCCTAAACCCTAACTCTTAACCTTAACACTAAGCGTTAACTCTCACGCTAACCTTTAATCCTAACCCTAATCCTAATCTTCAACCCTAAACCTAACACTTAACCCTAACCCTGTACCAAACCCTAACCCCTCATCTTAAACCTAACCGTAAACCTCAACCCTAAACCAAAGTGTAACCGTTAAACCTGAGAGTAACCTTTAACCCTAACCCTAATCCCTAACCCTAAGCCCTCACCCTAACACTAAACTTCATCCTTAACCCTAACCAGAATCCTAACCCTAAATCTAATTCTCAGCCTTCTTGCTTTCTTAGAGTTTAGAAAGCCTGCAATCCTCCCATGCCATGCGTGAAAGGAGGCTCTACCACTGTGTCCTGCATGAAACCCACGGGCCCATACCCAGAGTATGATAGAGTGGGTTCCCGGGTACAACCCCAGCCCCCTAAAGTCCCCCCGCCCGCCTAATGCAGACAGGGCCCGTGGACTAAGCATAAACAATACCTTTAACAGATAACCCTAACCCTGAACATAACACCCAACCCTGTTCCTATTTCTCCCCTTAACACGTAAACCTCACCGTGCGCCTAACTTTAACCTCTTATCCTAACGTTAATGCATAACACATTTCCTGAGAACAACCCCTATCCCATATTTCTAACCCTATCTCCTAGTCATCACTGTGACACCTAATCCCAAATCCTAATTCTAAACCGCTAACCCTAACCGTAACCCTACCTACAACCCTAACACTGACAGTAACCCTTACTTCTAACCCCAACGCTATGCCTAACAAAAACCCTAACCCTTGACCCTAACCCTTCACCCTAACCCCTAAGCCTTACCCTAACCCTTAACCCTAATCCTAATCCTAACCATTAAACCTAACCCTAGCTCTTAAAGCTAACCCTAAACCTTACCCTCACGACTAGACCTAACCCTGACACTAACCTAACACCTACCCCTAACCAGAACACCTAAAGCTAACGCTGAACCCTATCCCTAACCCTAGCAGTAAACTTTAACCCTAAACCTAAGCCCAACCCGTAACCCTAATCCTATCCTTTTACCCTAAAACTAACCCCTAAACCTAACCCCTATACCTCACCCTAACTCTAACCCCAATCCTAATTCTAACCGTACCCCTTCATAAAACACTAACTCCTAACCACTAACCCTAACACTAACCAAAAACCCTAATCACTAATCCCTAATCCTAACGCTTAACCTTTACCCTGACCGTTAACCCTCACCCTAAATCTTAACACTGACCCTAACCTTAACCTTTAACTCTAAGCCTAAACCTTAACCCTACAGTAAGGAAGACCCTTAATGCTAATGGGATCCCTTATCCCTAACCCTAACACTACAGCTAAAAATAACCCTAACCTTTGATCTTTACACCTAACCCCTAACACTTACTTTAACCCCAAACCCTAACCCTATTCCTAAGCATTAAACCTAACCGTATCTCTTAACCCTAACGCTAGCCCTTACCCTAACGCCTAGATTTAACCCTAAATCTAACCTACCGCCTAATCCTAACCTTAAGCCCTAATGCTAACACTAACCCTGAACCCTAAACCTACCCGTAACCCTTAACACTAACCCTATCCGTGAACCTTAACCCTGACCCTAACCATTACCCGCACCCCAGCATTTAACCCTGATTCTAACCCTAATCCTTAATGATAAACCTAACACTAAACCCTAACCCTAAGCCCAACACTTAACCCTAATCCTATCCCTTAACCCTAACCCTAACCCTAACCCTAATTCTAACCCCTAAACGTAACCCTAACCGTGACCAGTAAACCTAACCCTAACCTCTAAAACAAACCATAGCACATAACTCTAACCCTAAAACTAGCCCTAAACCTAACCCTAAGCCCTAACTCTTAACCTTAACCCTAAGCGTTAACTCTCACGCTAACCTTTAATCCTAACCCTAATCCTAATCTTCAACCCTAAACCTAACACTTAACCCTAACCCTGTACCAAACCCTAACCCCTCATCTTAACCCTAACCGTAAACCTCAACCCTAAACCAAAGTGTAACCGCTAAACCTAAGAGTAACCTTTAACCCTAACCCTAAGCCCTAACCCTAAGCCCTCACCCTAACACTAAACTTCATCCTTAACCCTAACCAGAATCCTAACCCTAAATCTAATTCTCAGACTTATTGCTTTCTTAGAGTTTAGAAAGCCTGCAATCCTCCCATGCCATGCGTGAAAGGAGGCTCTACCACTGTGTCCTGCATGAAACCCACGGGCCCATACCCAGAGTTTGATAGAGTGGGTTCCCGGGTACAATCCCAGCCCCCTAAACTCCCCCCGCCCGCCTAATGCAGACAGGGCCCGTGCGCTAAGCATAAACAATACCTTTAACAGATAACCCTAACCCTGAACATAACACCCAACCCTGTTCCTATTTCTCCCCTTAACAAGTAAACCTCACCGTGCGCCTAACTTTAACCTCTTATGCTAACGTTAATGCATAACCCATTTCCTGAGAACAACCCCTATCCCATAATTCTAACCCTATCTCCTAGTCATCACTGTGACACCTAATCCCTAACCCTAATTCTAAACCGCTAACCCTAACCGTAACCCTTCCTACAACCCTAACACTGACAGTAACCCTTACTTCTAACCCCAACGCTATGCCTAACAAAAACCCTAACCCTTGACCCTAACCCTTCACCCTAACCCCTAAGCCTTACCCTAACCCTTAACCCTAATCCTAATCCTAACCATTAAACCTAACCCTAGCTCTTAAAGCTAACCCTAAACCTTACCCTCACGACTAGACCTAACCCTGACACTAACCTAACACCTAATACTAACCAGAACCCCTAAAGCTAACCCTGAACCCTATCCCTAACCCTAGCAGTAAACTTTAACCCTAAACCTAAGCCCAACCCGTAACCCTAATCCTATCCTTTTACCCTAAAACTAACCCCTAAACCTAACCCCTAAACCTCATCCTAACTCTAACCACAATCCTAATTCTAACCATACCCCTTCATAAAACACTAACTCCTAACCGCTAACCCTAACACTAACCAAAAACCCTAATCACTAATCCCTAACCCTAACGCTTAACCTTTACCCTGACCGTTAACCCTCACCCTAAATTTTAACACTGACCCTAACCTTAACCTTTAACTCTAAGCCTAACCCTTAACCCTACAGTAAGGAAGACTCTTAATGCTAATGGGATCCCTTATCCCTAACCCTAACACTACAGCTAAAAATAACCCTAACCTTGGATCCTTAAACCTAACCCCTAACACTTACTTTAACCCCAAACCCTAACCCTAATCCTAAGCATTAAACCTAACCCTATCTCTTACCCTAACGCTAGCCCTTACCCTAACGCCTAGATCTAACCCTAAATCTAACCTACCGCCTAATCCTAACCTTAAGCCCTAATGCTAACACTAACCCTGAACCCTAAACCTACCCGTAACCCTTAAAACTAACCCTATCCGTGAACCTTAACCCTGACCCTAACCATTACCCGCACCGAAACATTTAACCCTGACCCTAACACTAATCCTTAATGCTAACCCTAACCCTTAACCCTAATCCTAATCCTAAGCATTAAACCTAACCCTAGCTCTTAAAGCTAACCCTAAACCTTACCCTCACGACTAGACCTAACCCTGACACTAACCTAACACCTAACACTAACCAGAACCCCTAAAGATAACCCTGAACCCTATCCCTAACCGCAGCAGTAAACTTTAACCCTAAACCTAAGCCCAACCCGTAACCCTAATCCTATCCTTTTACCCTAAAACTAACCCCTAAACCTAACCCCTATACCTCACCCTAACTCTAACCCCAATCCTAATTCTAACCATACCCCTTCATAAAACACTAACTCCTAACCGCTAACCCTAACACTAACCAAAAACCCTAATCACTAATCCCTAACCCTAATGCTTAACCTTTACAATAACCGTTAACCCTCACCCTAAATCTTAACACTGACCCTAACCTTAACCTTTAACTCTAAGCCTAACCCTTAACCCTACAGTAAGGAAGACCCTTAATGCTAATGGGATCCCTTATCCCTAACCCTAACACTACAGCTAAAAATAACCCTAACCTTGGATCCTTAAACCTAACCCCTAACACTTACTTTAACCCCAAACCCTAACCCTAATCCTAAGCATTAAACCTAACCCTATCTCTTAACCCTAACGCTAGCCCTTACCCTAACGCCTAGATCTAACCCTAAATCTAACCTACCGCCTAATCCTAACCTTAAGCCCTAATGCTAACACTAACCATGAACCCTAAACCTACCCGTAACCCTTAACACTAACCCTATCTGTGAACCTAAACCCTGACCCTAACCATTACCTGCACCCAAGCATTTAACCCTGATTCTAACACTAATCCTTAATGATAAACCTAACACTAAACCCTAACCCTAAGCCCAACACTTAACCCTAATCCTATCCCTTAACCCTAACCCTAACCCTAATGCTACCCCCTAAACGTAACCCTAACCGTGACCTGTAAACCTAACCCTAACCTCTAACACAAACCATAGCACATAACTCTAACCCTAAAACTAACCCAAATCCTAACCCTAAACCCTAACTCTTAACCTTAACGCTAAGCGTTAACTCTCACGCTAACCTTTAATCCTAACCATAATCCTAATCTTCAACCCTAAACCTAACACTTAACCCTAACCCTGTACCAAACCCTAACCCCTCATCTTAACCCTAACCGTAAACCTCAACCCTAAACCAAAGTGTAACCGTTAAACCTAAGAGTAACCTTTAACCCTAACCCTAATCCCTAACCCTAAGCCCTCACCCTAACACTAAACTTCATCCTTAACCCTAACCAGAATCCTAACCCTAAATCTAATTCTCAGACTTCTTGCTTTCTTAGAGTTTAGAAAGCCTGCAATCCTCCCATGCCATGCGTGAAAGGAGGCTCTACCACAGTGTCCTGCATGAAACCCACGGGCCCATACCCAGAGTATGATAGAGTGGGTTCCCGGGTACAATCCCAGCCCCCTAAACTCCCCCCGCCCGCCTAATGCAGACAGGGCCCATGCGCTAAGCATAAACAATACCTTTAACAGATAACCCTAACCCTGAACATAACACCCAACCCTGTTCCTATTTCTCCCCTTAACACGTAAACCTCACCGTGCGCCTAACTTTATCCTCTTATCCTAACGTTAATGCATAACCCATTTCCTGAGAACAACCCCTATCCCATATTTCTAACCCTATCTCCTAGTCATCACTGTGACACCTAATCCCTAACCCTAATTCTAAACCGCTAACCCTAACCGTAACCCTACCTACAACCCTAACACAGACAGTAACCCTTACTTCTAACCCCAACGCTATGCCTAACAAAAACCCTAACCCTTGACCCTAACCCTTCACCCTAACCCCTAAGCCTTACCCTAACCCTTAACCCTAATCCTAATCCTAACCATTAAACCTAACCCTAGCTCTTAAAGCTAACCCTAAACCTTACCCTCACGACTAGACCTAACCCTGACACTAACCTAACACCTAACCCTAACCAGAACCCCTAAAGCTAACCCTGAACCCTATCCCTAACCCTAGCAGTAAACTTTAACCCTAAACCTAAGCCCAACCCGTAACTCTAATCCTATCCTTTTACCCTAAAACTAACCCCTAAACCTAACCCCTATACCTCACCCTAACTCTAACCCCAATCCTAATTCTAACCATACCCCTTCATAAAACACTAACTCCTAACCGCTAACCCTAACACTAACCAAAAACCCTAATCACTAATCCCTAACCCTAATGCTTAACCTTTACCCTAACCGTTAACCCTCACCCTACATCTTAACACTGACCCTAACCTTAACCTTTAACTCTAAGCCTAACCCTTAACCCTACAGTAAGGAAGACCCTTAATGCTAATGGGATCCCTTATCCCTAACCCTAACACTACAGCTAAAAATAACCCTAACCTTGGATCCTTAAACCTAACCCCTAACACTTACTTTAACCCCAAATCCTAAACCTAATCCTAAGCATTCAACCTAACCCTATCTCTTAACCCTAACGCTAGCCCTTACCCTAACGCCTAGATCTAACCCTAAATCTAACGTACCGCCTAATCCTAACCTTAAGCCCTAATGCAAACATTAACCCTGAACCCTAAACCTACCCGTAACCCTTAACCCTAACCCTATCCGTGAACCTTAACCCTGACCCTAACCATTACCCGCACCCAAGCATTTAACCCTGATTCTAACCCTAATCCTTAATGAAAAACCTAACACTAAACCCTAACCCTAAGCCCAACACTTAACCCTAATCCTATCCCTTAACCCTAACCCTAACCCTAATGCTACCCCCTAAACCTAACCCTAACCGTGACCAGTAAACCTAACCCTAACCTCTAACACAAACCATAGCACATAACTCTAACTCTAAAACTAACCCTAACCCTAACCCTAAACCATAACTCTTAACCTTAACCCTAAGCGTTAACTCTCACGCTAACCTTTAATCCTAACCCTGATCCTAATCTTCAACCCTAAACCTAACACTTAACCCTAACCCTGTACCAAATCCTAACCCCTGATCCTAACCCTAACCGTAAACCTCAACCCTAAACCAAAGTGTAACCGTTAAACCTAAGAGTAACCTTTAACCCTAACCCTAATCCCTAACCCTAAGCCCTCACCCTAACACTAAACTTCATCCTTAACCCTAACCAGAATCCTAACCCTAAATCTAATTCTCAGCCTTCTTGCTTTCTTAGAGTTTAGAAAGCCTGCCATCCTCGCATGCCATGCGTGAAAGGAGGCTCTACCACTGTGTCCTGCATGAAACCCACGGGCCCATACCCAGAGTATGATAGAGTGGGTTCCCGGGTACAATCCCAGCCCCCTAAACTCCCCCCGCCCGCCTAATGCAGACAGGGCCCGTGCGCTAAGCATAAACAATACCTTTAACAGATAACCCTAACCCTGAACATAACACCCAACCCTGTTCCTATTTCTCCCCTTAACACGTAAACCTCACCGTGCGCCTAACTTTAACCTCTTATCCTAACGTTAATGCATAACCCATTTCCTGAGAACAACCCCTATCCCATAATTCTAACCCTATCTCCTAGTCATCACTGTGACACCTAATCCCTAACCCTAATTCTAAACCGCTAACCCTACCCGTAACACTACCTACAACCCTAACACTGACAGTAACCCTTACTTCTAACCCCAACGCTATGCCTAACAAAAACCCTAACCCTTGACCCTAACCCTTCACCCTAACCCCTAAGCCTTACCCTAACCCTTAACCCTAATCCTAATCCTAACCATTAAACCTAACCTTAGCTCTTAAAGCTAACCCTAAACCTTACCCTCACGACTAGACCTAACCCTGACACTAACCTAACACCTAACCCTAACCAGAACCCCTAAAGCTAACCCTGAACCCTATCCCTAACCCTAGCAGTAAACTTTAACCCTAAACCTAAGCCCAACCCGTAACCCTAATCCTATCCTTTTACCCTAAAACTAACCCCTAAACCTAACCCCTATACCTCACCCTAACTCTAACCCCAATCCCAATTCTAACCATACCCCTTCATAAAACACTAACTCCTAACCGCTAACCCTAACACTAACCAAAAACCCTAATCACTAATCCCTAACCCTAATGCTTAACCTTTACCCTAACCGTTAACCCTCACCCTAAATCTTAACACTGACCCTAACCTTAACCTTTAACTCTAAGCCTAACCCTTAACCCTACAGTAAAGAAGACCCTTAATGCTAATGGGATCCCTTATCCCTAACCCTAACACTACAGCTAAAAATAACCCTAACCTTGGATCCTTAAACCTAACCCCTAACACTTACTTTAACCCCAAATCCTAACCCTAATCCTAAGCATTCAACCTAACCCTATCTCTTAACCCTAACGCTAGCCCTTACCCTAACGCCTAGATCTAACCCTAAATCTAACGTACCGCCTAATCCTAACCTTAAGCCCTAATGCAAACACTAACCCTGAACCCTAAACCTACCCGTAACCCTTAACCCTAACCCTATCCGTGAACCTTAACCCTGACCCTAACCATTACCCGCACCCAAGCATTTAACCCTGATTCTAACCCTAATCCTTAATGAAAAACCTAACACTAAACCCTAACCCTAAGCCCAACACTTAACCCTAATCCTATCCCTTAACCCTAACCCTAACCCTAATGCTACCCCCTAAACCTAACCCTAACCGTGAACAGTAAACCTAACCCTAACCTCTAACACAAACCATAGCACATAACTCTAACCCTAAAACTAACCCTAACCCTAACCCTAACACTAAACCCTAACTCTTAACCTTAACCCTAAGCGTTAACTCTCACGCTAACCTTTAATCCTAACCCTGATCCTAATCTTCAACCCTAAACCTAACACTTAACCCTAACCCTGTACCAAATCCTAACCCCTGATCCTAACCCTAACCGTAAACCTCAACTCTAAACCAAAGTGTAACCGTTAAACCTAAGAGTAACCTTTAACCCTAACCCTAATCCCTAACCCTAAGCCCTCACCCTAACACTAAACTTCATCCTTAACCCTAACCAGAATCCTAACCCTAAATCTAATTCTCAGCCTTCTTGCTTTCTTAGAGTTTAGAAAGCCTGCAATCCTCCCATGCCATGCGTGAAAGGAGGCTCTACCACTGTGTCCTGCATGAAACCCACGGGCCCATACCCAGAGTATGATAGAGTGGGTTCCGGGTACAATCCCAGCCCCCTAAACTCCCCCCGCCCGCCTAATGCAGACAGGGCCCGTGCGCTAAGCATAAACAATACCTTTAACAGATAACCCTAACCCTGAACATAACACCCAACCCTGTTCCTATTTCTCCCCTTAACACGTAAACCTCACCGTGCGCCTAACATTAACCTCTTATCCTAACGTTAATGCATAACCCATTTCCTGAGAACAACCCCTATCCCATAATTCTAACCCTATCTCCTAGTCATCACTGTGACACCTAATCCCTAATCCTAATTCTAAACCGCTAACCCTGGCCGGGCGCGGTGGCTCACGCCTGTAATCCTAGCACTCTGGGAGGCCGAGGCGGGTGGATTGCTGAAGGTCAGGAGTTCGAGATCAGCCTGAGCGAGACCCCGTCTCTACTAAAAATAGAAAGACATTATATGGACAACTAAAAATCTATATAGAAAAAAAAAAAATTAGCCGGTCATATTGGCGCATGCCTGTAGTCCCAGCTACTCGGGAGGCTGAGGCAGTAGGATCGCTTAAGCCGAGGAGTCTGGGGTTGCTGTGAGCTAAGCTGACGCGACGGCACTCACTCTAGCCTGGGCAACAAAGTGAGACTCTGTCTCAACAAAAAAAAATTAAATAAATAAATAAATATATAAACCGCTAACCCTAACCGTAACCCTACCTACAACCCTAACACTGACAGTAACCCTTACTTCTAACCCCAACGCTATGCCTAACAAAAACCCTAAACCTTCACCCTAACCCCTAAGCCTTACCCTAACCCTTAACCCTAATCCTAATCCTAACCATTAAACCTAACCCTAGCTCTTAAAGCTAACCCTAAACCTTACCCTAACGACTAGAGCTAACCCTGACACTAACCTAACACCTAACCCTAACCAGAACCCCTAAAGCTAACCCTGAACCCTATCCCTAACCCAAGCAGTGAACTTTAACCCTAAACCTAAGCCCAACCCGTAACCCTAATCCTATCCTTTTACCCTAAAAGTAACCCCTAAACCTAACCCCTATACCTCACCCTAACTCTAACCCCAATCCTAATTCTAACCATACCCCTTCATAAAACACTAACTCCTAACCGCTAACCCTAACACTAACCAAAAACCCTAATCAGTAATCCCTAACCCTAACGCTTAACCTTTACCCTAACCGTTAACCCTCACCCTAAATCTTAACACTGACCCTAACCTTAACCTTTAACTCTAAGCCTAACCCTTAACCCTACAGTAAGGAAGACCCTTAATGCTAATGGGATCCCTTATCCCTAACCCTAACACTACAGCTAAAAATAACCCTAACCTTGGATCCTTAAACCTAACCCCTAACACTTACTTTAACCCCAAACCCTAACCCTAATCCTAAGCATTAAACCTAACCCTATCTCTTAACCCTAACGCTAGCCCTTACCCTAACACCTAGATCTAACCCTAAATCTAACCTACCGCCTAATCCTAACCTTAAGCCCTAATGCTAACACTAACCCTGAACCCTAAACCTACCTGTAACCCTTAACACTAACCCTATCAGTGAACCTTAACCCTGACTCTAACCATTACCCGCACCCAAGCATTTAACCCTGACCCTAACCCTAATCCTTAATGCTAACCCTAACACTAAACCCTAACCCTAAGACCAACACTTAACCCTAATCCTATCCCTTAACCCTAACCCTAACTCTAATGCTACCCACTAAACGTAACCCTAACCGTGACCAGTAAACCTAACCCTAACCTCTAACACAAAACATAGCACATAACTCTAACCCTAAAACTAACCCTAACCCTAACCCTAACCCTAAACCCTAACTCCTAACCTTAACCCTAAGCGTTAACTCTCACGCTAACCTTTAATCCTAAACCTAATCCTAATCTTTAACCCTAAACCTAACACTTAACCCTAAACCTGTACCAAACCCTAACCCCTCATCTTAACCCTAACCGTAAACCTCAACCCTAAACCAAAGTGTAACCGTTAAACCTAAGAGTAACCTTTAACCCTAACCCTAAGCCCTAACCCTAAGCCCTCACCCTGACACTAAACTTGATCCTTAACGCTAACCAGAATCCTAACCCTAAATCTAATTCTCAGACATCTTGCTTTCTTAGAGTTTAGAAAGCCTGCCATCCTCGCATGCCATGCGTGAAAGGAGGCTCTACCACGGTGTCCTGCAGGAAACCCACGGGCCCATACCCAGAGTATGATAGAGTGGGTTCCCGGGTACAATCCCAGCCCCCTAAACTCCCCCCGCCCGCCTAATGCAGACAGGGCCCGTGCGCTAAGCATAAACAATACCTTTAACAGATAACCCTAACCCTGAACATAACACCCAACCCTGTTCCTATTTCTCCCCTTAACACGTAAACCTCACCGTGCGCCTAACTTTAACCTCTTATCCTAACGTTAATGCATAACCCATTTCCTGAGAACAACCCCTATCCCACAATTCTAACCCTATCTCCTAGTCATCACTGTGACACCTAATCCCTAACCCTAATTCTAAACCGCTAACCCTAACCGTAACCCTACCTACAACCCTAACACTGACAGTAACCATTACTTCTAACCCCAACGCTATGCCTAACAAAAACCCTAACCCTTGACCCTAACCCTTCACCCTAACCCCTAAGCCTTAACCTAACCCTTAACCCTAATCCTAATCCTAACCATTAAACCTAACCCTAGCTCTTAAAGCTAACCCTAAACCTTACCCTCACGACTAGACCTAACCCGGACACTAACCTACCACCTAACCCTAAACAGAACCCCTAAAGCTAACCCTGAACCCTATCCCTAAATCCAGCAGGAAACTTTAACCCTAAACCTAAGCCCAACCCGTAACCCTAATCCTATCCTTTTACCCTAAAACTAACCCCTAAACCTAACCCCTATACCTCACCCTAACTCTAACCCCAATCCTAATTCTAACCATACCCCTTCATAAAACACTAACTCCTAACCGCTAACCCTAACACTAACCAAAAACCCTAATCACTAATCCCTAACCCTAACGCTTAACCTTTACCCTAACCGTTAACCCTCACCCTAAATCTTAACACTGACCTTAACCTTAACCTTTAACTCTAAGCCTAAACCTTAACCCTACAGTAAGGAAGACCCTTAATGCTAATGGGATCCCTTATCCCTAACCCTAACACTACAGCTAAAAATAACCCTAACCTTGGATCCTTAAACCTAACCCCTAACACTTACTTTAACCCCAAACCCTAACCCTAATCCTAAGCATTAAACCTAAACCTATCTCTTAACCCTAACGCTAGCCCTTACCCTAACGCCTAGATCTAACCCTAAATCTTACCTACCACCTAATCCTAACCTTAAGCCCTAATACTAACACTAACCCTGAACCCTAAACCTACCCGTAACCCTTAACACTAACCCTATCTGTGAACCTTAACCCTGACCCTAACCATTACCCGAACCCAAGCATTTAACCCTGACCCTAACCCTAATCCTTAATGCTAACCCTAACACTAAACCCTAACCCAAAGCCCAACACTTATCCCTAATCCTATCCCTTAAGCCTAACCCTAACCCTAATGCCACCCCCTAAACGTAGCCCTAACCGTGACCAGTAAACCTAACCCTAACCTCTAACACAAACCATAGCACATAACTCTAACCCTAAAACTAACCCTAACCCTAACCCTAACCCTAAACCCTAACTCTTAACCTTAACCCTTAGCGTTAACTCTCACGCTAACCTTTAATCCTAACCCTAATCCTAATCTTCAACCCTAAACCTAACACTTAACCCTAAACCTGTACCAAACCCTAACCCCTCATCTTAACCCTAACCGTAAACCTCAACCCTAAACCAAGTGTAACCGTTAAACCTAAGAGTAATCTTTAACCCTAACCCTAATCCCTAACCCTAAGCCCTCACCCTAACACTAAACTTCATCCTTAACCCTAACTATAATCCTAACCCTAAATCTAATTCTCAGACTTCTTGCTTTCTTAGAGTTTAGAAAGCCTGCAATCCTCCCATGCCATGCGTGAAAGGAGGCTCTTCCACTGTGTCCTGCATGAAACCCACGGGCCCATACCCAGAGTATGATAGAGTGGGTTCCCGGGTACAATCCCAGCCCCCTAAACTCCCCCTGTCCGCCTAATGCAGACAGAGACCGTGCGCTAAGCATAAACAATACCTTTAACAGATAACCCTAAGCCTGAACATAACACCCAACCCTGTTCCTATTTCTCCCCTTAACACGTAAACCTCACCGTGCGCCTAACTTTAACCTCTTATCCTAACGTTAATGCATAACCCATTTCCTGAGAACAACCCCTATCCCATAATTCTAACCCTATCTCCTAGTCATCACTGTGACACCTAATCCCTAACCCTAATTCTAAACCGCTAACCCTAACCGTAACCCTACCTACAACCCTAACACTGACAGTAACCCTTTTTTCTAACCCCAAAGCTATGCCTAACAAGAACCCTAACCCTTGACCCTAACCCTTCACCCTAACCCCTAAGCCTTACCCTAACCCTTAACCCTAATCCTAACCATTAAACCTAACCCTAGCTCTTAAAGCTAACCCTAAACCTTACCCTCACGACTAGACCTAACCCTGACACTAACCTAACACCTAACCCTAACCAGAACCCCTAAAGCTAACCCTGAACCCTATCCCTAACCCTAGCAGTAAACTTTAACCCTAAACCTAAGCCCAACCCGTAACCCTAATCCTATCCTTTTACCCTAAAACTAACCCCTAAACCTAACCCCTATACCTCACCCTAACTCTAACCCCAATCCTAATTCTAACCATACCCCTTCATAAAACACTAACTCCTAACCGCTAACCCTAACACTAACCAAAAACCCTAATCACTAATCCCTAACCCTAACGCTTAACCTTTACCCTAACCGTTAACCCTCACCCTAAATCTTAACACTGACCCTAACCTTAACCTTTAACTCAAAGCTAACCCTTAACCCTACAGTAAGGAAGACCCTTAATGCTAATGGGATCCCTTATCCGTAACCCTAACACTACAGCTAAAAATAACCCTAACCTTGGATCCTTAAACCTAACCCCTAACACTTACTTTAACCCCAAAACCTAACACTAATCCTAAGCATTAAACCTAACCCTATCTCTTAACCCTAACGCTAGACCTTACCCTAACGCCTAGATCTAACCCTAAATCTAACCTACCGCCTAATCCTAACCTTAAGCCCTAATGCTAACACTAACCATGAACCCTAAACCTACCCGTAACCCTTAACACTAACCCTATCCGTGAACCTTAACCCTGACCCTAACCATTACCGCACCCAAGCATTTAACCCTGATTCTAACCCTAATCCTTAATGATAAACCTAACACTAAACCCTAACCCTAAGCCCAACACTTAACCCTAATCCTATCCCTTAACCCTAACCCTAACCCTAATGCTACCCCCTAAACGTAACCTTAACCGTGACCAGTAAACCTAACCCTAACCTCTAACACAAACCATAGCACATAACTCTAACCCTAAAACTAACCCTAACCCTAACCCTAACCCTAAACCCTAACTCTTAACCTTAACCCTAAGCGTTAACTCTCACGCTAACCTTTAATCCTAACCCTAATCCTAATCTTCAACCCTAAACCTAACACTTAACCCTAACCCTGTACCAAACCCTAACCCCTCATCTTAACCCTAACCGTAAACCTCAACCCTAAATCAAAGTGTAACCGTTAAACCTAAGAGTAACCTTTAACCCTAACCCTAATCCCTAACCCTAAGCCCTCACCTTAACACTAAACTTCATCCTTAACCCTAACGAGAATCCTAACCCTAAATCTAATTCTCAGACTTCTTGCTTTCTTAGAGTTTAGAAAGCCTGCAATCCTCCGATGCCATGCGTGAAAGGAGGCTTTACCACTGTGTCCTGCATGAAACCCATGGGCTCATACCCAGAGTATGATAGAGTGGGTTCCCGGGTACAATCCCGCCCCCTAAACTCCCCCTGCCCGCCAAATGCAGGCAGGGCCCGTGCGCTAAGCATAAACAATACCTTTAACAGATAACCCTAACCCTGAACATAACACCCAACCCTGTTCCTATTTCTCCCCTTAACACGTAAACCTCACCGTGCGCCTAACTTTAACCTCTTATCCTAACGTTAATGCATAACCCATTTCCTGAGAACAACCCCTATCCCATAATTCTAACCCTATCTCCTAGTCATCACTGTGACACCTAATCCCTAACCTAATTCTAAACCGCTAACCCTAACCGTAACCCTACCTACAACCCTAACACTGAAAGTAACCCTTACTTCCAACCACAATGCTATGCCTAAAAAAAACCCTAACCCTTGACCCTAACCCTTCACCCTAACCCCTAAGCCTTAACCTAACCCTTAACCCTAATCCTAATCCTAACCATTAAACCTAACCCTAGCTCTTAAAGCTAACCCTAAACCTTACCCTCACGACTAGACCTAACCCGGACACTAACCTACCACCTAACCCTAAACAGAACCCCTAAAGCTAACCCTGAACCCTATCCCTAAATCCAGCAGGAAACTTTAACCCTAAACCTAAGCCCAACCCGTAACCCTAATCCTATCCTTTTACCCTAAAACTAACCCCTAAACCTAACCCCTATACCTCACCCTAACTCTAACCCCAATCCTAATTCTAACCATACCCCTTCATAAAACACTAACTTCTAACCGCTAACCCTAACACTAACCAAAAACCCTAATCACTAATCCCTAACCCTAACGCTTAACCTTTACCCTAACCGTTAACCCTCACCCTAAATCTTAACACTGACCTTAACCTTAACCTTTAACTCTAAGCCTAACCCTTAACCCTACAGTAAGGAAGACCCTTAATGCTAATGGGATCCCTTATCCCTAACCCTAACACTACAGCTAAAAATATCCCTAACCTTGGATCCTGAAACCTAACCCCTAACACTTACTTTAACCCCAAACCCTAACCCTAATCCTAAGCATTAAACCTAAACCTATCTCTTAACCCTAACGCTAGCCCTTACCCTAACGCCTAGATCTAACCCTAAATCTAACCTACCACCTAATCCTAACCTTAAGCCCTAATACTAACACTAACCCTGAACCCTAAACCTACCCGTAACCCTTAACACTAACCCTATCTGTGAACCTTAACCCTGACCCTAACCATTACCCGCACCCAAGCATTTAACCCTGACCCTAACCCTAATCCTTAATGCTAACCCTAACACTAAACCCTAACCCAAAGCCCAACACTTATCCCTAATCCTATCCCTTAAGCCTAACCCTAACCCTAATGCCACCCCCTAAACGTAACCCTAACCGTGACCAGTAAACCTAACCCTAACCTCTAACACAAACCATAGCACATAACTCTAACCCTAAAACTAACCCTAACCCTAACCCTAACCCTAAACCCTAACTCTTAACCTTAACCCTTAGCGTTAACTCTCACGCTAACCTTTAATCCTAACCCTAATCCTAATCTTCAACCCTAAACCTAACACTTAACCCTAAACCTGTACCAAACCCTAACCCCTCATCTTAACCCTAACCGTAAACCTCAACCCTAAACCAAGTGTAACCGTTAAACCTAAGAGTAATCTTTAACCCTAACCCTAATCCCTAACCCTAAGCCCTCACCCTAACACTAAACTTCATCCTTAACCCTAACTATAATCCTAACCCTAAATCTAATTCTCAGACTTCTTGCTTTCTTAGAGTTTAGAAAGCCTGCAATCCTCCCATGCCATGCGTGAAAGGAGGCTCTACCACTGTGTCCTGCATGAAACCCACGGGCCCATACCCAGAGTATGATAGAGTGGGTTCCCGGGTACAATCCCAGCCCCCTAAACTCCCCCTGTCCGCCTAATGCAGACAGAGACCGTGCGCTAAGCATAAACAATACCTTTAACAGATAACCCTAAGCCTGAACATAACACCCAACCCTGTTCCTATTTCTCCCCTTAACACGTAAACCTCACCGTGCGCCTAACTTTAACCTCTTATCCTAACGTTAATGCATAACCCATTTCCTGAGAACAACCCCTATCCCATAATTCTAACCCTATCTCCTAGTCATCACTGTGACACCTAATCCCTAACCCTAATTCTAAACCGCTAACCCTAACCGTAACCCTACCTACAACCCTAACACTGACAGTAATCCTTTTTTCTAACCCCAAAGCTATGCCTAAAAAGAACCCTAACCCTTGACCCTAACCCTTCACCCTAACCCCTAAGCCTTACCCTAACCCTTAACCCTAATCCTAACCATTAAACCTAACCCTAGCTCTTAAAGCTAACCCTAAACCTTACCCTCACGACTAGACCTAACCCTGACACTAACCTAACACCTAACCCTAACCAGAACCCCTAAAGCTAACCCTGAACCCTATCCCTAACCCTAGCAGTAAACT
Source organism: Eulemur rufifrons (assembly GCF_041146395.1). Taxonomy (NCBI): domain Eukaryota; kingdom Metazoa; phylum Chordata; class Mammalia; order Primates; family Lemuridae; genus Eulemur; species Eulemur rufifrons. The sequence continues at coordinate 365,334 of NW_027182858.1, read as the reverse complement.
TTAACCCTAAACCTAAGCCCAACCCGTAACCCTAATCCTATCCTTTTACCCTAAAACTAACCCCTAAACCTAACCCCTATACCTCACCCTAACTCTAACCCCAATCCTAATTCTAACCATACCCCTTCATAAAACACTAACTCCTAACCGCTAACCCTAACACTAACCAAAAACCCTAATCACTAATCCCTAACCCTAACGCTTAACCTTTACCCTAACCGTTAACCCTCACCCTAAATCTTAACACTGACCCTAACCTTAACCTTTAACTCAAAGCTAACCCTTAACCCTACAGTAAGGAAGACCCTTAATGCTAATGGGATCCCTTATCCGTAACCCTAACACTACAGCTAAAAATAACCCTAACCTTGGATCCTTAAACCTAACCCCTAACACTTACTTTAACCCCAAAACCTAACACTAATCCTAAGCATTAAACCTAACCCTATCTCTTAACCCTAACGCTAGACCTTACCCTAACGCCTAGATCTAACCCTAAATCTAACCTACCGCCTAATCCTAACCTTAAGCCCTAATGCTAACACTAACCATGAACCCTAAACCTACCCGTAACCCTTAACACTAACCCTATCCGTGAACCTTAACCCTGACCCTAACCATTACCGCACCCAAGCATTTAACCCTGATTCTAACCCTAATCCTTAATGATAAACCTAACACTAAACCCTAACCCTAAGCCCAACACTTAACCCTAATCCTATCCCTTAACCCTAACCCTAACCCTAATGCTACCCCCTAAACGTAACCTTAACCGTGACCAGTAAACCTAACCCTAACCTCTAACACAAACCATAGCACATAACTCTAACCCTAAAACTAACCCTAACCCTAACCCTAACCCTAAACCCTAACTCTTAACCTTAACCCTAAGCGTTAACTCTCACGCTAACCTTTAATCCTAACCCTAATCCTAATCTTCAACCCTAAACCTAATACTTAACCCTAACCCTGTACCAAACCCTAACCCCTCATCTTAACCCTAACCGTAAACCTCAACCCTAAACCAAAGTGTAACCGTTTAACCTAAGAGTAACCTTTAACCCTAACCCTAATCCCTAACCCTAAGCCCTCACCCTAACACTAAACTTCATCCTTAACCCTAACCAGAATCCTAACCCTAAATCTAATTCTCAGACTTCTTGCTTTCTTAGAGTTTAGAAAGCCTGCAATCCTCCCGTGCCATGCGTTAAAGGAGGCTCTACCACTGTGTCCTGCATGAAACCCACGGGCCCATACCCAGAGTATGATAGAATGGGTTCCCGGGTACAATCCCAGCCCCCTAAACTCCCCCTGCCCGCCTAATGCAGACAGAGCCCGTGCGCTAAGCATAAACAATACCTTTAACAGATAACCCTAACCCTGAACATAACACCCAACCCTGTTCCTATTTCTCCCCTTAACACGTAAACCTCACCGTGCGCCTAACTTTAACCTCTTATCCTAACGTTAATGCATAATCCTTTTCCTGAGAACAACCCCTATCCCATAAATCTAACCCTATCTCCTAGTCATCACTGTGACACCTAATCCCTAACCCTAATTCTAAACCGCTAACCCTAACCGTAACCCTACCTACAACCCTAACACTGACAGTAACCCTTACTTCTAACCCCAACGCTATGCCTAACAAGAACCCTAACCCTTGACCCTAACCCTTCACCCTAACCCCTAAGCCTTACCCTAACCCTTAACCCTAATCCTAATCCTAACCATTAAACCTAACCCTAGCTCTTAAAGCTAACCCTAAACCTTACCCTCACGACTAGACCTAACCCTGACACTAACCTAACACCTAACCCTAACCAGAACCCCTAAAGCTAACGCTGAACCCTATCCCTAACTCCAGCAGTAAACTTTAACCCTAAACCTAAGCCCAACCCGTAACCCTAATCCTATCCTTTGACCCTAAAACTAACCCCTAAACCTAACCCCTATACCTCACCCTAACTCTAACCCCAATCCTAATTCTAACCATACCCCTTCATAAAACGCTAACTCCTAACCGCTAACCCTAACACTAACCAAAAACCCTAATCACTAATCCCTAACCCTAACGCTTAACCTTTACCCTAACCGTTAACCCTCTCCCTAAATCTTAACACTGACCCTAACCTTAACCTTTAACTCTAAGCCTAACCCTTAACCCTACAGTAAGGAAGACCCTTAATGCTCATGGTATCCCTTATCCCTAACCCTATCCCTAACCCTAATCCTAAGCTTTAAACCTAACCTTATCTCTTAACCCTAACGCTAGCCCTTACCCTAACGCCTAGATCTAACCCTAAATCTAACCTCCCGCCTAATCCTAACCTTAATCCCTAATGCTAACACTAACCCTGAACCCTAAACCTACCCGTAACCCTTGACACTAACCCTATCTGTGAACCTTAACCCTGACCCTAACCATTACCGGCACCCAAGCATTTAACACTGCTTCTAACCCTAATCCTTAATGATAAACCTAACACTAAACCCTAACTCTAAGCCCAGCACTTAACCCTAATCCTATCCCTTAACCCTAACCCTAACCCTAATGCTACCCCCTAAACGTTACTCTAACCGTGACCAGTAAACCTAACCCTAACCTCTAACACAAACCTTAGCACATAACTCTAACCCTAAAACTAACCCTAACCCTAAACCTAACCCTAAACCCTAACTCTTAACCATAACCCTAAGCGTTAACTCTCACGCTAACCTTTAATCCTAACACTAATCCTTATCTTCAACCCTAAACCTAACACTTAACCCTAACCCTGTACCAAACCCTAACCCCTCATCTTAACCCTAACCGTAAACCTCAACCCTAAACAAAAGTGTAACCGTTAAACCTAAGAGTAACCTTTAACCCTAACCCTAATCCCTAACCCTAAGCCCTCACCCTAACACTAAACTTCATCCTTAACCCTAACCAGAATCCTAACCCTAAATCTAATTCTCAGACTTCTTGCTTTCTTAGAGTTTAGAAAGCCTGCAATCCTCCCGTGCCATGCGTGAAAGGAGGCTCTACCACTGTGTCCTGCATGAAACCCACGGGCCCATACCCAGAGTATGATAGAGTGGGTTCCCGGGTACAATCCCAGCCCCCTAAACTCCCCCTGCCCGCCTAATGCAGGCAGGGACCGTGCGCTAAGCATAAACAATACCTTTAACAGATAACCCTAACCCTGAACATAACACCCAACCCTGTTCCTATTTCTCCCCTTAACACGTAAACCTCACCGTGCGCCTAACTTTAACCTCTTATCCTAACGTTAATGCATAACCCATTTCCTGAGAACAACCCCTATCCCATAATTCTAACCCTATCTCCTAGTCATCACTGTGACACCTAATCCCTAACCCTAATTCTAAACCGCTAACCCTAACCGTAACCCTACCTACAACCCTAACACTGACAGTAACCCTTACTTCTAACCCCAACGCTATGCCTAACAAAAACCCTAACCCTTGACCCTAACCCTTCACCCTAACCCCTAAGCCTTACCCTAACCCTTAACCCTAATCCTAATCCTAACCATTAAACCTAACCCTAGCTCTTAAAGCTAACCCTAAACCTTACCCTCACGACTAGACCTAACCCTGACACTACCCTAACACCTATCACTAACCAGAATCCCTAAAGCTAACCCTGAACCCTATCCCTAACCATAGCAGTAAACTTTAACCCTAAACCTAAGCCCAACCCGTAACCCTAATCCTATCCTTTTACCCTAAAACTAACCCCTAAACCTAACCCCTATACCTCACCCTAACTCTAACCCCAATCCTAATTCTAACCATACCCCTTCATAAAACACTAACTCCTAACCGCTAACCCTAACACTAACCAAAAACCCTAATCACTAATCCCTAACCCTAACGCTTAACCTTTACCCTGACCGTTAACCCTCACCCTAAATCTTAACACTGACCCTAACCTTAACCTTTAACTCTAAGCCTAACCCTTAACCCTACAGTAAGGAAGACCCTTAATGCTAATGGGATCCCTTATCCCTAACCCTAACACAACAGCTAAAAATAACCCTAACCTTGGATCCTTAAACCTAACCCCTAACACTTACTTTAACCCCAAACCCTAACCCTAATCCTAAGCATTAAACCTAACCCTATCTCTTAACCCTAACGCTAGCCCTTACCCTAACGCCTAGATCTAACCCTAAATCTAACCTACCGCCTAATCCTAACCTTAAGCCCTAATGCTAACACTAACCCTGAACCGTAAACCTACCCGTAACCCTTAACACTAACCCTATCCATCAACCTAAACCCTGACCCTAACCATTACCCGCACCCAAGCATTTAACCCTGACCCTAACCCTAATCCTTGATGCTAACCTTAACACTAAACCCTAACCCTAAGCCCAACACTTAACCCTAATCCTATACCTTAACCCTAACCCTAACCCTAACCCTAAACCCTAACTCTTAACCTTAACCCTAAGCGTTAACTCTCACGCTAAACTTTAATCCTAACCATAATCCTAATCTTCAACCCTAAACCTAAAACTTAACCCTAACCCTGTACCAAACCCTAACCCTTCATCTTAACCCTAACCGTAAACCTCAACCCTAAACCAAAGTGTAACCGTTAAACCTAAGAGTAACCTTTAACCCTAACCCTATTCCCTAACCCTAAGCCCTCACCCTAACACTAAACTTCATCCTTAACCCTAACCAGAATCCTAACCCTAAATCTAATTCTCAGACTTCTTGCTTTCTTAGAGTTTAGAAAGCCTGCAATCCTCCCATAACATGCGTGAAAGGAGGCTCTACCACTGTGTCCTGCATGAAACCCACGGGCCCATACCCAGAGTATGATAGAGTGGGTTCCCGGGTACAATGCCAGCCCCCTAAACTCCCCCCGCCCGCCTAATGCAGACAGGGCCCTTGCGCTAAGCATAAACAATACCTTTAACAGATAACCCCAACCCTGAACATAACAACCAACCCTGTTCCTATTTCTCCCCTTAACACGTAAACCTCACCGTGCGCCTAACTTTAACCTCTTATCCTAACGTTAATGCATAACCCATTTCCTGAGAACAACCCCTATCCCATAATTCTAACCCTATCTCCTAGTCATCACTGTGACACCTAATCCCTAACCCTAATTCTAAACCGCTAACCCTAACCGTAACCCTACCTACAACCCTAACACTGACAGTAACCCTTACTTCTAACCCCAACGCTATGCCTAACAAAAACCCTAAACCTTGACCCTAACCCTTCACCCTAACCCCTAAGCCTTACCCTAACCCTTAACCCTAATCCTAATCCTAACCATTAAACCTAACCCTAGCTCTTAAAGCTAACCCTAAACCTTACCCTCACGACTAGACCTAACCCTGACACTACCCTAACACCTATCACTAACCAGAATCCCTAAAGCTAACCCTGAACCCTATCCCTAACCATAGCAGTAAACTTTAACCCTAAACCTAAGCCCAACCCGTAACCCTAATCCTATCCTTTTACCCTAAAACTAACCCCTAAACCTAACCCCTATACCTCACCCTAACTCTAACCCCAATCCTAATTCTAACCATACCCCTTCATAAAACACTAACTCCTAACCGCTAACCCTAACACTAACCAAAAACCCTAATCACTAATCCCTAACCCTAACGCTTAACCTTTACCCTGACCGTTAACCCTCACCCTAAATCTTAACACTGACCCTAACCTTAACCTTTAACTCTAAGCCTAACCCTTAACCCTACAGTAAGGAAGACCCTTAATGCTAATGGGATCCCTTATCCCTAACCCTAACACAACAGCTAAAAATAACCCTAACCTTGGATCCTTAAACCTAACCCCTAACACTTACTTTAACCCCAAACCCTAACCCTAATCCTAAGCATTAAACCTAACCCTATCTCTTAACCCTAACGCTAGCCCTTACCCTAACGCCTAGATCTAACCCTAAATCTAACCTACCGCCTAATCCTAACCTTAAGCCCTAATGCTAACACTAACCCTGAACCGTAAACCTACCCGTAACCCTTAACACTAACCCTATCCATCAACCTAAACCCTGACCCTAACCATTACCCGCACCCAAGCATTTAACCCTGACCCTAACCCTAATCCTTGATGCTAACCTTAACACTAAACCCTAACCCTAAGCCCAACACTTAACCCTAATCCTATACCTTAACCCTAACCCTAACCCTAACCCTAAACCCTAACTCTTAACCTTAACCCTAAGCGTTAACTCTCACGCTAAACTTTAATCCTAACCATAATCCTAATCTTCAACCCTAAACCTAAAACTTAACCCTAACCCTGTACCAAACCCTAACCCTTCATCTTAACCCTAACCGTAAACCTCAACCCTAAACCAAAGTGTAACCGTTAAACCTAAGAGTAACCTTTAACCCTAACCCTATTCCCTAACCCTAAGCCCTCACCCTAACACTAAACTTCATCCTTAACCCTAACCAGAATCCTAACCCTAAATCTAATTCTCAGACTTCTTGCTTTCTTAGAGTTTAGAAAGCCTGCAATCCTCCCATGCCATGCGTGAAAGGAGGCTCTACCACTGTGTCCTGCATGAAACCCACGGGCCCATACCCAGAGTATGATAGAGTGGGTTCGCGGGTACAATCCCAGCCCCCTAAACTCCCCCCGCCCGCCTAATGCAGACAGGGCCCGTGCGCTAAGCATAAACAATACCTTTAACAGATAACCCTAACCCTGAACATAACACCCAACCCTGTTGCTATTTCTCCCCTTAACACGTCAACCTCGCCGTGCGCCTAACTTTAACCTCTTATCCTAACGTTAATGCATAACCCATTTCCTGAGAAAAACCCCTATCCCATAATTCTAACCCTATCTCTTAGTCATCACTGTGACACCTAATCCCTAACCCTAATTCTAAACCGCTAACCCTAACCGTAACCCTACCTACAACCCTAACACTGACAGTAACCCTTACTTCTAACCCCAACGCTATGCGTCACAAAAACCCTAACCCTTGACCCTAACCCTTCACCCTAACCCCTAAGCCTTACCCTAACCCTTAACCCTAATCCTAATCCTAACCATTAAACGTAACCCTAGATCTTAAAGCTAACCCTAAACCTTACCCTCACGACTAGACCTAACCCTGACACTAACCTAACACCTAACCCTAACCAGAACCCCTAAAGCTAACCCTGAACCCTATCCCTAACCCTAGCAGTAAACTTTAAACCTAAACCTAAGCCCAACCCGTAACCCTAATCCTATCCTTTTACCCTAAAACTAACCCCTAAACCTAACCCCTATACCTCACCCTAACTCTAACCCCAATCCTAATTCTAACCATACCCCTTCATAAAACACTAACTCCTAACCGCTAACCCTAACACTAACCAAAAACCCTAATCACTAATCCCTAACCCTAACGCTTAACCTTATCCTAACCGTTAACCCTCACCCTAAATCTTAACACTGACCCTAACCTTAACCTAATCATTAATGATAACCCTAACACTAAGCCCTAACACTAAGCCCAACACTTAACCCTAATCCTATCCCTTAACCCTAACCCTAAAACTAATGCTAACCCCTAAACGTAACCCTAACCATGACCAGGAAACCTAACCCTAACCTCTAACACAAACCATAGCACATAACTCTAACCCTAAAACTAACCCTAACCCTAACCCTAAACCCTAACGCTTAACCTTAACCCTAAGGGTTAACTCTCACGCTAACCTTTAATCCTAACCCTAATCCTAATCTTCAACCCTGAACCTAACACTTAACACTAACCCTGTACCAAATCCTAACCCCTCATCTTAACCCTAACCGTAAACCTGAACCCTAAACCAAAGTGTAACCGTTAAACCTAAGAGTAACCTTTAACACTAACGCTAATCCCTAACCCTAAGCCCTCACGCTAACACTAAACTTCATCCTTAACCCTAACCAGAATCCTAACCCTAAATCTAATTCTCAGACTTCTTGCTTTCTTAGAGTTTAGAAAGCCTGCAATCCTCCCATGCCATGCGTGAAAGGAGGCTCTACCACTGTGTCTTGCATGAAACGCACGGGCCCATACCCAGAGTATGATAGAGTGGGTTCCCGGGTACAATCCCAGCCCCCTAAACTCCCCCCGCGCGCCTAATGCAGACAGGGCCCGTGCGCTAAGCATAAACAATACCTTTAACAGATAACCCTAACCCTGAACATAACACCCAACCCTGTTCCTATTTCTCCCCTTAACACGTAAACCTCACCGTGCGCCTAACTTTAACCTCTTATCCTAACGTTAATGCATAACCCATTCCCTGAGAACAACCCCTATCCCATAATTCTAACCCTATCTCCTAGTCATCACTGTGACACCTAATCCCTAACCCTAATTCTAAACCGCTAACCCTAACCGTAACCCTACCTACAACCCTAACACCTACAGTAACCCTTACTTCTAACCCCAACGCTATGCCTAACAAAAACCCTAACCCTTGACCCTAACCCTTCACCCTAACCCCTAAGCCTTACCCTAACCCTTAACCCGAATCCTAATCCTAACCATTAAACCTAACCCTAGCTCTTAAAGCTAACCCTAAACCTTACCCTCACGACTAGACCTAACCCTGACACTAACCTAACACCTAACCCTAACCAGAACCCCTAAAGCTAACCCTGAACCCTATCCCTAACCCTAGCAGTAAACTTTAACCCTAAACCTAAGCCCAACCCGTAACCCTAATCCTATCCTTTTACCCTAAAACTAACCCCGAAACCTAACCCCTATACCTCACCCTAACTCTAACCCCAATCCTAATTCTAACCATACCCCTTCATAAAACACTAACTCCTAACCGCTAACCCTAACACTAACCAAAATTCCTAATCACTAATCCCTAACCCTAACGCTTAACCTTTACCCTGACCGTTAACCCTCACCCTAAATCTTAACACTGACCCTAACCTTAACCTTTAACTCTAAGCCTAACCCTTAACCCTACAGTAAGGAAGACCCTTAATGCTAATGGGATCCCTTATCCCTAACCCTAACACTACAGCTAAAAATAACCCTAACCTTGGATCCTTACACCTAACCCCTAACACTTACTTTAACCTCAAACACTAACCCTAATCCTAAGCATTAAACGTAACCCTATCTCTTAACCCTAACGCTAGCCCTTACCCTAACGCCTAGATCTAACCCTAAATCTAACCTACCGCCTAATCCTAACCTTAAGCACTAACCCTAACACTAACCCTGAACCCTAAACCTACCCGTAACCCTTAACACTAACACTATCCGTGAACCTCAACCCTGACCCTAACCATTACCCGCACCCAAGCATTTAACCCTGATTCTAACCCTAATCCTTAATGATAAACCTAACACTAAACCCTAACCCTAAGCCCAACACTTAACCCTAATCCTATCCCTTAACCCTAACCCTAACCCTAATGCTACCGCCTAAACGTAACCCTAACCGTGACCAGTAAACCTAACCCTAACCTCTAACACAAATCATTGCACATAACTCTAACCCTAAAACTAACCCTAACCCTAACCCTAACCCTAAACCCTAACTCTTAACCTTAACACTAAGCGTTAACTCTCACGCTAACCTTTAATCCTAACCCTAATCCTAATCTTCAACCCTAAACCTAACACTTAACCCTAACCCTGTACCAAACCCTAACCCCTCATCTTAAACCTAACCGTAAACCTCAACCCTAAACCAAAGTGTAACCGTTAAACCTGAGAGTAACCTTTAACCCTAACCCTAATCCCTAACCCTAAGCCCTCACCCTAACACTAAACTTCATCCTTAACCCTAACCAGAATCCTAACCCTAAATCTAATTCTCAGCCTTCTTGCTTTCTTAGAGTTTAGAAAGCCTGCAATCCTCCCATGCCATGCGTGAAAGGAGGCTCTACCACTGTGTCCTGCATGAAACCCACGGGCCCATACCCAGAGTATGATAGAGTGGGTTCCCGGGTACAACCCCAGCCCCCTAAAGTCCCCCCGCCCGCCTAATGCAGACAGGGCCCGTGGACTAAGCATAAACAATACCTTTAACAGATAACCCTAACCCTGAACATAACACCCAACCCTGTTCCTATTTCTCCCCTTAACACGTAAACCTCACCGTGCGCCTAACTTTAACCTCTTATCCTAACGTTAATGCATAACACATTTCCTGAGAACAACCCCTATCCCATATTTCTAACCCTATCTCCTAGTCATCACTGTGACACCTAATCCCAAATCCTAATTCTAAACCGCTAACCCTAACCGTAACCCTACCTACAACCCTAACACTGACAGTAACCCTTACTTCTAACCCCAACGCTATGCCTAACAAAAACCCTAACCCTTGACCCTAACCCTTCACCCTAACCCCTAAGCCTTACCCTAACCCTTAACCCTAATCCTAATCCTAACCATTAAACCTAACCCTAGCTCTTAAAGCTAACCCTAAACCTTACCCTCACGACTAGACCTAACCCTGACACTAACCTAACACCTAACCCTAACCAGAACACCTAAAGCTAACGCTGAACCCTATCCCTAACCCTAGCAGTAAACTTTAACCCTAAACCTAAGCCCAACCCGTAACCCTAATCCTATCCTTTTACCCTAAAACTAACCCCTAAACCTAACCCCTATACCTCACCCTAACTCTAACCCCAATCCTAATTCTAACCGTACCCCTTCATAAAACACTAACTCCTAACCACTAACCCTAACACTAACCAAAAACCCTAATCACTAATCCCTAATCCTAACGCTTAACCTTTACCCTGACCGTTAACCCTCACCCTAAATCTTAACACTGACCCTAACCTTAACCTTTAACTCTAAGCCTAAACCTTAACCCTACAGTAAGGAAGACCCTTAATGCTAATGGGATCCCTTATCCCTAACCCTAACACTACAGCTAAAAATAACCCTAACCTTTGATCTTTACACCTAACCCCTAACACTTACTTTAACCCCAAACCCTAACCCTATTCCTAAGCATTAAACCTAACCGTATCTCTTAACCCTAACGCTAGCCCTTACCCTAACGCCTAGATTTAACCCTAAATCTAACCTACCGCCTAATCCTAACCTTAAGCCCTAATGCTAACACTAACCCTGAACCCTAAACCTACCCGTAACCCTTAACACTAACCCTATCCGTGAACCTTAACCCTGACCCTAACCATTACCCGCACCCCAGCATTTAACCCTGATTCTAACCCTAATCCTTAATGATAAACCTAACACTAAACCCTAACCCTAAGCCCAACACTTAACCCTAATCCTATCCCTTAACCCTAACCCTAACCCTAACCCTAATTCTAACCCCTAAACGTAACCCTAACCGTGACCAGTAAACCTAACCCTAACCTCTAAAACAAACCATAGCACATAACTCTAACCCTAAAACTAGCCCTAAACCTAACCCTAAGCCCTAACTCTTAACCTTAACCCTAAGCGTTAACTCTCACGCTAACCTTTAATCCTAACCCTAATCCTAATCTTCAACCCTAAACCTAACACTTAACCCTAACCCTGTACCAAACCCTAACCCCTCATCTTAACCCTAACCGTAAACCTCAACCCTAAACCAAAGTGTAACCGCTAAACCTAAGAGTAACCTTTAACCCTAACCCTAAGCCCTAACCCTAAGCCCTCACCCTAACACTAAACTTCATCCTTAACCCTAACCAGAATCCTAACCCTAAATCTAATTCTCAGACTTATTGCTTTCTTAGAGTTTAGAAAGCCTGCAATCCTCCCATGCCATGCGTGAAAGGAGGCTCTACCACTGTGTCCTGCATGAAACCCACGGGCCCATACCCAGAGTTTGATAGAGTGGGTTCCCGGGTACAATCCCAGCCCCCTAAACTCCCCCCGCCCGCCTAATGCAGACAGGGCCCGTGCGCTAAGCATAAACAATACCTTTAACAGATAACCCTAACCCTGAACATAACACCCAACCCTGTTCCTATTTCTCCCCTTAACAAGTAAACCTCACCGTGCGCCTAACTTTAACCTCTTATGCTAACGTTAATGCATAACCCATTTCCTGAGAACAACCCCTATCCCATAATTCTAACCCTATCTCCTAGTCATCACTGTGACACCTAATCCCTAACCCTAATTCTAAACCGCTAACCCTAACCGTAACCCTTCCTACAACCCTAACACTGACAGTAACCCTTACTTCTAACCCCAACGCTATGCCTAACAAAAACCCTAACCCTTGACCCTAACCCTTCACCCTAACCCCTAAGCCTTACCCTAACCCTTAACCCTAATCCTAATCCTAACCATTAAACCTAACCCTAGCTCTTAAAGCTAACCCTAAACCTTACCCTCACGACTAGACCTAACCCTGACACTAACCTAACACCTAATACTAACCAGAACCCCTAAAGCTAACCCTGAACCCTATCCCTAACCCTAGCAGTAAACTTTAACCCTAAACCTAAGCCCAACCCGTAACCCTAATCCTATCCTTTTACCCTAAAACTAACCCCTAAACCTAACCCCTAAACCTCATCCTAACTCTAACCACAATCCTAATTCTAACCATACCCCTTCATAAAACACTAACTCCTAACCGCTAACCCTAACACTAACCAAAAACCCTAATCACTAATCCCTAACCCTAACGCTTAACCTTTACCCTGACCGTTAACCCTCACCCTAAATTTTAACACTGACCCTAACCTTAACCTTTAACTCTAAGCCTAACCCTTAACCCTACAGTAAGGAAGACTCTTAATGCTAATGGGATCCCTTATCCCTAACCCTAACACTACAGCTAAAAATAACCCTAACCTTGGATCCTTAAACCTAACCCCTAACACTTACTTTAACCCCAAACCCTAACCCTAATCCTAAGCATTAAACCTAACCCTATCTCTTACCCTAACGCTAGCCCTTACCCTAACGCCTAGATCTAACCCTAAATCTAACCTACCGCCTAATCCTAACCTTAAGCCCTAATGCTAACACTAACCCTGAACCCTAAACCTACCCGTAACCCTTAAAACTAACCCTATCCGTGAACCTTAACCCTGACCCTAACCATTACCCGCACCGAAACATTTAACCCTGACCCTAACACTAATCCTTAATGCTAACCCTAACCCTTAACCCTAATCCTAATCCTAAGCATTAAACCTAACCCTAGCTCTTAAAGCTAACCCTAAACCTTACCCTCACGACTAGACCTAACCCTGACACTAACCTAACACCTAACACTAACCAGAACCCCTAAAGATAACCCTGAACCCTATCCCTAACCGCAGCAGTAAACTTTAACCCTAAACCTAAGCCCAACCCGTAACCCTAATCCTATCCTTTTACCCTAAAACTAACCCCTAAACCTAACCCCTATACCTCACCCTAACTCTAACCCCAATCCTAATTCTAACCATACCCCTTCATAAAACACTAACTCCTAACCGCTAACCCTAACACTAACCAAAAACCCTAATCACTAATCCCTAACCCTAATGCTTAACCTTTACAATAACCGTTAACCCTCACCCTAAATCTTAACACTGACCCTAACCTTAACCTTTAACTCTAAGCCTAACCCTTAACCCTACAGTAAGGAAGACCCTTAATGCTAATGGGATCCCTTATCCCTAACCCTAACACTACAGCTAAAAATAACCCTAACCTTGGATCCTTAAACCTAACCCCTAACACTTACTTTAACCCCAAACCCTAACCCTAATCCTAAGCATTAAACCTAACCCTATCTCTTAACCCTAACGCTAGCCCTTACCCTAACGCCTAGATCTAACCCTAAATCTAACCTACCGCCTAATCCTAACCTTAAGCCCTAATGCTAACACTAACCATGAACCCTAAACCTACCCGTAACCCTTAACACTAACCCTATCTGTGAACCTAAACCCTGACCCTAACCATTACCTGCACCCAAGCATTTAACCCTGATTCTAACACTAATCCTTAATGATAAACCTAACACTAAACCCTAACCCTAAGCCCAACACTTAACCCTAATCCTATCCCTTAACCCTAACCCTAACCCTAATGCTACCCCCTAAACGTAACCCTAACCGTGACCTGTAAACCTAACCCTAACCTCTAACACAAACCATAGCACATAACTCTAACCCTAAAACTAACCCAAATCCTAACCCTAAACCCTAACTCTTAACCTTAACGCTAAGCGTTAACTCTCACGCTAACCTTTAATCCTAACCATAATCCTAATCTTCAACCCTAAACCTAACACTTAACCCTAACCCTGTACCAAACCCTAACCCCTCATCTTAACCCTAACCGTAAACCTCAACCCTAAACCAAAGTGTAACCGTTAAACCTAAGAGTAACCTTTAACCCTAACCCTAATCCCTAACCCTAAGCCCTCACCCTAACACTAAACTTCATCCTTAACCCTAACCAGAATCCTAACCCTAAATCTAATTCTCAGACTTCTTGCTTTCTTAGAGTTTAGAAAGCCTGCAATCCTCCCATGCCATGCGTGAAAGGAGGCTCTACCACAGTGTCCTGCATGAAACCCACGGGCCCATACCCAGAGTATGATAGAGTGGGTTCCCGGGTACAATCCCAGCCCCCTAAACTCCCCCCGCCCGCCTAATGCAGACAGGGCCCATGCGCTAAGCATAAACAATACCTTTAACAGATAACCCTAACCCTGAACATAACACCCAACCCTGTTCCTATTTCTCCCCTTAACACGTAAACCTCACCGTGCGCCTAACTTTATCCTCTTATCCTAACGTTAATGCATAACCCATTTCCTGAGAACAACCCCTATCCCATATTTCTAACCCTATCTCCTAGTCATCACTGTGACACCTAATCCCTAACCCTAATTCTAAACCGCTAACCCTAACCGTAACCCTACCTACAACCCTAACACAGACAGTAACCCTTACTTCTAACCCCAACGCTATGCCTAACAAAAACCCTAACCCTTGACCCTAACCCTTCACCCTAACCCCTAAGCCTTACCCTAACCCTTAACCCTAATCCTAATCCTAACCATTAAACCTAACCCTAGCTCTTAAAGCTAACCCTAAACCTTACCCTCACGACTAGACCTAACCCTGACACTAACCTAACACCTAACCCTAACCAGAACCCCTAAAGCTAACCCTGAACCCTATCCCTAACCCTAGCAGTAAACTTTAACCCTAAACCTAAGCCCAACCCGTAACTCTAATCCTATCCTTTTACCCTAAAACTAACCCCTAAACCTAACCCCTATACCTCACCCTAACTCTAACCCCAATCCTAATTCTAACCATACCCCTTCATAAAACACTAACTCCTAACCGCTAACCCTAACACTAACCAAAAACCCTAATCACTAATCCCTAACCCTAATGCTTAACCTTTACCCTAACCGTTAACCCTCACCCTACATCTTAACACTGACCCTAACCTTAACCTTTAACTCTAAGCCTAACCCTTAACCCTACAGTAAGGAAGACCCTTAATGCTAATGGGATCCCTTATCCCTAACCCTAACACTACAGCTAAAAATAACCCTAACCTTGGATCCTTAAACCTAACCCCTAACACTTACTTTAACCCCAAATCCTAAACCTAATCCTAAGCATTCAACCTAACCCTATCTCTTAACCCTAACGCTAGCCCTTACCCTAACGCCTAGATCTAACCCTAAATCTAACGTACCGCCTAATCCTAACCTTAAGCCCTAATGCAAACATTAACCCTGAACCCTAAACCTACCCGTAACCCTTAACCCTAACCCTATCCGTGAACCTTAACCCTGACCCTAACCATTACCCGCACCCAAGCATTTAACCCTGATTCTAACCCTAATCCTTAATGAAAAACCTAACACTAAACCCTAACCCTAAGCCCAACACTTAACCCTAATCCTATCCCTTAACCCTAACCCTAACCCTAATGCTACCCCCTAAACCTAACCCTAACCGTGACCAGTAAACCTAACCCTAACCTCTAACACAAACCATAGCACATAACTCTAACTCTAAAACTAACCCTAACCCTAACCCTAAACCATAACTCTTAACCTTAACCCTAAGCGTTAACTCTCACGCTAACCTTTAATCCTAACCCTGATCCTAATCTTCAACCCTAAACCTAACACTTAACCCTAACCCTGTACCAAATCCTAACCCCTGATCCTAACCCTAACCGTAAACCTCAACCCTAAACCAAAGTGTAACCGTTAAACCTAAGAGTAACCTTTAACCCTAACCCTAATCCCTAACCCTAAGCCCTCACCCTAACACTAAACTTCATCCTTAACCCTAACCAGAATCCTAACCCTAAATCTAATTCTCAGCCTTCTTGCTTTCTTAGAGTTTAGAAAGCCTGCCATCCTCGCATGCCATGCGTGAAAGGAGGCTCTACCACTGTGTCCTGCATGAAACCCACGGGCCCATACCCAGAGTATGATAGAGTGGGTTCCCGGGTACAATCCCAGCCCCCTAAACTCCCCCCGCCCGCCTAATGCAGACAGGGCCCGTGCGCTAAGCATAAACAATACCTTTAACAGATAACCCTAACCCTGAACATAACACCCAACCCTGTTCCTATTTCTCCCCTTAACACGTAAACCTCACCGTGCGCCTAACTTTAACCTCTTATCCTAACGTTAATGCATAACCCATTTCCTGAGAACAACCCCTATCCCATAATTCTAACCCTATCTCCTAGTCATCACTGTGACACCTAATCCCTAACCCTAATTCTAAACCGCTAACCCTACCCGTAACACTACCTACAACCCTAACACTGACAGTAACCCTTACTTCTAACCCCAACGCTATGCCTAACAAAAACCCTAACCCTTGACCCTAACCCTTCACCCTAACCCCTAAGCCTTACCCTAACCCTTAACCCTAATCCTAATCCTAACCATTAAACCTAACCTTAGCTCTTAAAGCTAACCCTAAACCTTACCCTCACGACTAGACCTAACCCTGACACTAACCTAACACCTAACCCTAACCAGAACCCCTAAAGCTAACCCTGAACCCTATCCCTAACCCTAGCAGTAAACTTTAACCCTAAACCTAAGCCCAACCCGTAACCCTAATCCTATCCTTTTACCCTAAAACTAACCCCTAAACCTAACCCCTATACCTCACCCTAACTCTAACCCCAATCCCAATTCTAACCATACCCCTTCATAAAACACTAACTCCTAACCGCTAACCCTAACACTAACCAAAAACCCTAATCACTAATCCCTAACCCTAATGCTTAACCTTTACCCTAACCGTTAACCCTCACCCTAAATCTTAACACTGACCCTAACCTTAACCTTTAACTCTAAGCCTAACCCTTAACCCTACAGTAAAGAAGACCCTTAATGCTAATGGGATCCCTTATCCCTAACCCTAACACTACAGCTAAAAATAACCCTAACCTTGGATCCTTAAACCTAACCCCTAACACTTACTTTAACCCCAAATCCTAACCCTAATCCTAAGCATTCAACCTAACCCTATCTCTTAACCCTAACGCTAGCCCTTACCCTAACGCCTAGATCTAACCCTAAATCTAACGTACCGCCTAATCCTAACCTTAAGCCCTAATGCAAACACTAACCCTGAACCCTAAACCTACCCGTAACCCTTAACCCTAACCCTATCCGTGAACCTTAACCCTGACCCTAACCATTACCCGCACCCAAGCATTTAACCCTGATTCTAACCCTAATCCTTAATGAAAAACCTAACACTAAACCCTAACCCTAAGCCCAACACTTAACCCTAATCCTATCCCTTAACCCTAACCCTAACCCTAATGCTACCCCCTAAACCTAACCCTAACCGTGAACAGTAAACCTAACCCTAACCTCTAACACAAACCATAGCACATAACTCTAACCCTAAAACTAACCCTAACCCTAACCCTAACACTAAACCCTAACTCTTAACCTTAACCCTAAGCGTTAACTCTCACGCTAACCTTTAATCCTAACCCTGATCCTAATCTTCAACCCTAAACCTAACACTTAACCCTAACCCTGTACCAAATCCTAACCCCTGATCCTAACCCTAACCGTAAACCTCAACTCTAAACCAAAGTGTAACCGTTAAACCTAAGAGTAACCTTTAACCCTAACCCTAATCCCTAACCCTAAGCCCTCACCCTAACACTAAACTTCATCCTTAACCCTAACCAGAATCCTAACCCTAAATCTAATTCTCAGCCTTCTTGCTTTCTTAGAGTTTAGAAAGCCTGCAATCCTCCCATGCCATGCGTGAAAGGAGGCTCTACCACTGTGTCCTGCATGAAACCCACGGGCCCATACCCAGAGTATGATAGAGTGGGTTCCGGGTACAATCCCAGCCCCCTAAACTCCCCCCGCCCGCCTAATGCAGACAGGGCCCGTGCGCTAAGCATAAACAATACCTTTAACAGATAACCCTAACCCTGAACATAACACCCAACCCTGTTCCTATTTCTCCCCTTAACACGTAAACCTCACCGTGCGCCTAACATTAACCTCTTATCCTAACGTTAATGCATAACCCATTTCCTGAGAACAACCCCTATCCCATAATTCTAACCCTATCTCCTAGTCATCACTGTGACACCTAATCCCTAATCCTAATTCTAAACCGCTAACCCTGGCCGGGCGCGGTGGCTCACGCCTGTAATCCTAGCACTCTGGGAGGCCGAGGCGGGTGGATTGCTGAAGGTCAGGAGTTCGAGATCAGCCTGAGCGAGACCCCGTCTCTACTAAAAATAGAAAGACATTATATGGACAACTAAAAATCTATATAGAAAAAAAAAAAATTAGCCGGTCATATTGGCGCATGCCTGTAGTCCCAGCTACTCGGGAGGCTGAGGCAGTAGGATCGCTTAAGCCGAGGAGTCTGGGGTTGCTGTGAGCTAAGCTGACGCGACGGCACTCACTCTAGCCTGGGCAACAAAGTGAGACTCTGTCTCAACAAAAAAAAATTAAATAAATAAATAAATATATAAACCGCTAACCCTAACCGTAACCCTACCTACAACCCTAACACTGACAGTAACCCTTACTTCTAACCCCAACGCTATGCCTAACAAAAACCCTAAACCTTCACCCTAACCCCTAAGCCTTACCCTAACCCTTAACCCTAATCCTAATCCTAACCATTAAACCTAACCCTAGCTCTTAAAGCTAACCCTAAACCTTACCCTAACGACTAGAGCTAACCCTGACACTAACCTAACACCTAACCCTAACCAGAACCCCTAAAGCTAACCCTGAACCCTATCCCTAACCCAAGCAGTGAACTTTAACCCTAAACCTAAGCCCAACCCGTAACCCTAATCCTATCCTTTTACCCTAAAAGTAACCCCTAAACCTAACCCCTATACCTCACCCTAACTCTAACCCCAATCCTAATTCTAACCATACCCCTTCATAAAACACTAACTCCTAACCGCTAACCCTAACACTAACCAAAAACCCTAATCAGTAATCCCTAACCCTAACGCTTAACCTTTACCCTAACCGTTAACCCTCACCCTAAATCTTAACACTGACCCTAACCTTAACCTTTAACTCTAAGCCTAACCCTTAACCCTACAGTAAGGAAGACCCTTAATGCTAATGGGATCCCTTATCCCTAACCCTAACACTACAGCTAAAAATAACCCTAACCTTGGATCCTTAAACCTAACCCCTAACACTTACTTTAACCCCAAACCCTAACCCTAATCCTAAGCATTAAACCTAACCCTATCTCTTAACCCTAACGCTAGCCCTTACCCTAACACCTAGATCTAACCCTAAATCTAACCTACCGCCTAATCCTAACCTTAAGCCCTAATGCTAACACTAACCCTGAACCCTAAACCTACCTGTAACCCTTAACACTAACCCTATCAGTGAACCTTAACCCTGACTCTAACCATTACCCGCACCCAAGCATTTAACCCTGACCCTAACCCTAATCCTTAATGCTAACCCTAACACTAAACCCTAACCCTAAGACCAACACTTAACCCTAATCCTATCCCTTAACCCTAACCCTAACTCTAATGCTACCCACTAAACGTAACCCTAACCGTGACCAGTAAACCTAACCCTAACCTCTAACACAAAACATAGCACATAACTCTAACCCTAAAACTAACCCTAACCCTAACCCTAACCCTAAACCCTAACTCCTAACCTTAACCCTAAGCGTTAACTCTCACGCTAACCTTTAATCCTAAACCTAATCCTAATCTTTAACCCTAAACCTAACACTTAACCCTAAACCTGTACCAAACCCTAACCCCTCATCTTAACCCTAACCGTAAACCTCAACCCTAAACCAAAGTGTAACCGTTAAACCTAAGAGTAACCTTTAACCCTAACCCTAAGCCCTAACCCTAAGCCCTCACCCTGACACTAAACTTGATCCTTAACGCTAACCAGAATCCTAACCCTAAATCTAATTCTCAGACATCTTGCTTTCTTAGAGTTTAGAAAGCCTGCCATCCTCGCATGCCATGCGTGAAAGGAGGCTCTACCACGGTGTCCTGCAGGAAACCCACGGGCCCATACCCAGAGTATGATAGAGTGGGTTCCCGGGTACAATCCCAGCCCCCTAAACTCCCCCCGCCCGCCTAATGCAGACAGGGCCCGTGCGCTAAGCATAAACAATACCTTTAACAGATAACCCTAACCCTGAACATAACACCCAACCCTGTTCCTATTTCTCCCCTTAACACGTAAACCTCACCGTGCGCCTAACTTTAACCTCTTATCCTAACGTTAATGCATAACCCATTTCCTGAGAACAACCCCTATCCCACAATTCTAACCCTATCTCCTAGTCATCACTGTGACACCTAATCCCTAACCCTAATTCTAAACCGCTAACCCTAACCGTAACCCTACCTACAACCCTAACACTGACAGTAACCATTACTTCTAACCCCAACGCTATGCCTAACAAAAACCCTAACCCTTGACCCTAACCCTTCACCCTAACCCCTAAGCCTTAACCTAACCCTTAACCCTAATCCTAATCCTAACCATTAAACCTAACCCTAGCTCTTAAAGCTAACCCTAAACCTTACCCTCACGACTAGACCTAACCCGGACACTAACCTACCACCTAACCCTAAACAGAACCCCTAAAGCTAACCCTGAACCCTATCCCTAAATCCAGCAGGAAACTTTAACCCTAAACCTAAGCCCAACCCGTAACCCTAATCCTATCCTTTTACCCTAAAACTAACCCCTAAACCTAACCCCTATACCTCACCCTAACTCTAACCCCAATCCTAATTCTAACCATACCCCTTCATAAAACACTAACTCCTAACCGCTAACCCTAACACTAACCAAAAACCCTAATCACTAATCCCTAACCCTAACGCTTAACCTTTACCCTAACCGTTAACCCTCACCCTAAATCTTAACACTGACCTTAACCTTAACCTTTAACTCTAAGCCTAAACCTTAACCCTACAGTAAGGAAGACCCTTAATGCTAATGGGATCCCTTATCCCTAACCCTAACACTACAGCTAAAAATAACCCTAACCTTGGATCCTTAAACCTAACCCCTAACACTTACTTTAACCCCAAACCCTAACCCTAATCCTAAGCATTAAACCTAAACCTATCTCTTAACCCTAACGCTAGCCCTTACCCTAACGCCTAGATCTAACCCTAAATCTTACCTACCACCTAATCCTAACCTTAAGCCCTAATACTAACACTAACCCTGAACCCTAAACCTACCCGTAACCCTTAACACTAACCCTATCTGTGAACCTTAACCCTGACCCTAACCATTACCCGAACCCAAGCATTTAACCCTGACCCTAACCCTAATCCTTAATGCTAACCCTAACACTAAACCCTAACCCAAAGCCCAACACTTATCCCTAATCCTATCCCTTAAGCCTAACCCTAACCCTAATGCCACCCCCTAAACGTAGCCCTAACCGTGACCAGTAAACCTAACCCTAACCTCTAACACAAACCATAGCACATAACTCTAACCCTAAAACTAACCCTAACCCTAACCCTAACCCTAAACCCTAACTCTTAACCTTAACCCTTAGCGTTAACTCTCACGCTAACCTTTAATCCTAACCCTAATCCTAATCTTCAACCCTAAACCTAACACTTAACCCTAAACCTGTACCAAACCCTAACCCCTCATCTTAACCCTAACCGTAAACCTCAACCCTAAACCAAGTGTAACCGTTAAACCTAAGAGTAATCTTTAACCCTAACCCTAATCCCTAACCCTAAGCCCTCACCCTAACACTAAACTTCATCCTTAACCCTAACTATAATCCTAACCCTAAATCTAATTCTCAGACTTCTTGCTTTCTTAGAGTTTAGAAAGCCTGCAATCCTCCCATGCCATGCGTGAAAGGAGGCTCTTCCACTGTGTCCTGCATGAAACCCACGGGCCCATACCCAGAGTATGATAGAGTGGGTTCCCGGGTACAATCCCAGCCCCCTAAACTCCCCCTGTCCGCCTAATGCAGACAGAGACCGTGCGCTAAGCATAAACAATACCTTTAACAGATAACCCTAAGCCTGAACATAACACCCAACCCTGTTCCTATTTCTCCCCTTAACACGTAAACCTCACCGTGCGCCTAACTTTAACCTCTTATCCTAACGTTAATGCATAACCCATTTCCTGAGAACAACCCCTATCCCATAATTCTAACCCTATCTCCTAGTCATCACTGTGACACCTAATCCCTAACCCTAATTCTAAACCGCTAACCCTAACCGTAACCCTACCTACAACCCTAACACTGACAGTAACCCTTTTTTCTAACCCCAAAGCTATGCCTAACAAGAACCCTAACCCTTGACCCTAACCCTTCACCCTAACCCCTAAGCCTTACCCTAACCCTTAACCCTAATCCTAACCATTAAACCTAACCCTAGCTCTTAAAGCTAACCCTAAACCTTACCCTCACGACTAGACCTAACCCTGACACTAACCTAACACCTAACCCTAACCAGAACCCCTAAAGCTAACCCTGAACCCTATCCCTAACCCTAGCAGTAAACTTTAACCCTAAACCTAAGCCCAACCCGTAACCCTAATCCTATCCTTTTACCCTAAAACTAACCCCTAAACCTAACCCCTATACCTCACCCTAACTCTAACCCCAATCCTAATTCTAACCATACCCCTTCATAAAACACTAACTCCTAACCGCTAACCCTAACACTAACCAAAAACCCTAATCACTAATCCCTAACCCTAACGCTTAACCTTTACCCTAACCGTTAACCCTCACCCTAAATCTTAACACTGACCCTAACCTTAACCTTTAACTCAAAGCTAACCCTTAACCCTACAGTAAGGAAGACCCTTAATGCTAATGGGATCCCTTATCCGTAACCCTAACACTACAGCTAAAAATAACCCTAACCTTGGATCCTTAAACCTAACCCCTAACACTTACTTTAACCCCAAAACCTAACACTAATCCTAAGCATTAAACCTAACCCTATCTCTTAACCCTAACGCTAGACCTTACCCTAACGCCTAGATCTAACCCTAAATCTAACCTACCGCCTAATCCTAACCTTAAGCCCTAATGCTAACACTAACCATGAACCCTAAACCTACCCGTAACCCTTAACACTAACCCTATCCGTGAACCTTAACCCTGACCCTAACCATTACCGCACCCAAGCATTTAACCCTGATTCTAACCCTAATCCTTAATGATAAACCTAACACTAAACCCTAACCCTAAGCCCAACACTTAACCCTAATCCTATCCCTTAACCCTAACCCTAACCCTAATGCTACCCCCTAAACGTAACCTTAACCGTGACCAGTAAACCTAACCCTAACCTCTAACACAAACCATAGCACATAACTCTAACCCTAAAACTAACCCTAACCCTAACCCTAACCCTAAACCCTAACTCTTAACCTTAACCCTAAGCGTTAACTCTCACGCTAACCTTTAATCCTAACCCTAATCCTAATCTTCAACCCTAAACCTAACACTTAACCCTAACCCTGTACCAAACCCTAACCCCTCATCTTAACCCTAACCGTAAACCTCAACCCTAAATCAAAGTGTAACCGTTAAACCTAAGAGTAACCTTTAACCCTAACCCTAATCCCTAACCCTAAGCCCTCACCTTAACACTAAACTTCATCCTTAACCCTAACGAGAATCCTAACCCTAAATCTAATTCTCAGACTTCTTGCTTTCTTAGAGTTTAGAAAGCCTGCAATCCTCCGATGCCATGCGTGAAAGGAGGCTTTACCACTGTGTCCTGCATGAAACCCATGGGCTCATACCCAGAGTATGATAGAGTGGGTTCCCGGGTACAATCCCGCCCCCTAAACTCCCCCTGCCCGCCAAATGCAGGCAGGGCCCGTGCGCTAAGCATAAACAATACCTTTAACAGATAACCCTAACCCTGAACATAACACCCAACCCTGTTCCTATTTCTCCCCTTAACACGTAAACCTCACCGTGCGCCTAACTTTAACCTCTTATCCTAACGTTAATGCATAACCCATTTCCTGAGAACAACCCCTATCCCATAATTCTAACCCTATCTCCTAGTCATCACTGTGACACCTAATCCCTAACCTAATTCTAAACCGCTAACCCTAACCGTAACCCTACCTACAACCCTAACACTGAAAGTAACCCTTACTTCCAACCACAATGCTATGCCTAAAAAAAACCCTAACCCTTGACCCTAACCCTTCACCCTAACCCCTAAGCCTTAACCTAACCCTTAACCCTAATCCTAATCCTAACCATTAAACCTAACCCTAGCTCTTAAAGCTAACCCTAAACCTTACCCTCACGACTAGACCTAACCCGGACACTAACCTACCACCTAACCCTAAACAGAACCCCTAAAGCTAACCCTGAACCCTATCCCTAAATCCAGCAGGAAACTTTAACCCTAAACCTAAGCCCAACCCGTAACCCTAATCCTATCCTTTTACCCTAAAACTAACCCCTAAACCTAACCCCTATACCTCACCCTAACTCTAACCCCAATCCTAATTCTAACCATACCCCTTCATAAAACACTAACTTCTAACCGCTAACCCTAACACTAACCAAAAACCCTAATCACTAATCCCTAACCCTAACGCTTAACCTTTACCCTAACCGTTAACCCTCACCCTAAATCTTAACACTGACCTTAACCTTAACCTTTAACTCTAAGCCTAACCCTTAACCCTACAGTAAGGAAGACCCTTAATGCTAATGGGATCCCTTATCCCTAACCCTAACACTACAGCTAAAAATATCCCTAACCTTGGATCCTGAAACCTAACCCCTAACACTTACTTTAACCCCAAACCCTAACCCTAATCCTAAGCATTAAACCTAAACCTATCTCTTAACCCTAACGCTAGCCCTTACCCTAACGCCTAGATCTAACCCTAAATCTAACCTACCACCTAATCCTAACCTTAAGCCCTAATACTAACACTAACCCTGAACCCTAAACCTACCCGTAACCCTTAACACTAACCCTATCTGTGAACCTTAACCCTGACCCTAACCATTACCCGCACCCAAGCATTTAACCCTGACCCTAACCCTAATCCTTAATGCTAACCCTAACACTAAACCCTAACCCAAAGCCCAACACTTATCCCTAATCCTATCCCTTAAGCCTAACCCTAACCCTAATGCCACCCCCTAAACGTAACCCTAACCGTGACCAGTAAACCTAACCCTAACCTCTAACACAAACCATAGCACATAACTCTAACCCTAAAACTAACCCTAACCCTAACCCTAACCCTAAACCCTAACTCTTAACCTTAACCCTTAGCGTTAACTCTCACGCTAACCTTTAATCCTAACCCTAATCCTAATCTTCAACCCTAAACCTAACACTTAACCCTAAACCTGTACCAAACCCTAACCCCTCATCTTAACCCTAACCGTAAACCTCAACCCTAAACCAAGTGTAACCGTTAAACCTAAGAGTAATCTTTAACCCTAACCCTAATCCCTAACCCTAAGCCCTCACCCTAACACTAAACTTCATCCTTAACCCTAACTATAATCCTAACCCTAAATCTAATTCTCAGACTTCTTGCTTTCTTAGAGTTTAGAAAGCCTGCAATCCTCCCATGCCATGCGTGAAAGGAGGCTCTACCACTGTGTCCTGCATGAAACCCACGGGCCCATACCCAGAGTATGATAGAGTGGGTTCCCGGGTACAATCCCAGCCCCCTAAACTCCCCCTGTCCGCCTAATGCAGACAGAGACCGTGCGCTAAGCATAAACAATACCTTTAACAGATAACCCTAAGCCTGAACATAACACCCAACCCTGTTCCTATTTCTCCCCTTAACACGTAAACCTCACCGTGCGCCTAACTTTAACCTCTTATCCTAACGTTAATGCATAACCCATTTCCTGAGAACAACCCCTATCCCATAATTCTAACCCTATCTCCTAGTCATCACTGTGACACCTAATCCCTAACCCTAATTCTAAACCGCTAACCCTAACCGTAACCCTACCTACAACCCTAACACTGACAGTAACCCTTTTTTCTAACCCCAAAGCTATGCCTAAAAAGAACCCTAACCCTTGACCCTAACCCTTCACCCTAACCCCTAAGCCTTACCCTAACCCTTAACCCTAATCCTAACCATTAAACCTAACCCTAGCTCTTAAAGCTAACCCTAAACCTTACCCTCACGACTAGACCTAACCCTGACACTAACCTAACACCTAACCCTAACCAGAACCCCTAAAGCTAACCCTGAACCCTATCCCTAACCCTAGCAGTAAACTTTAACCCTAAACCTAAGCCCAACCCGTAACCCTAATCCTATCCTTTTACCCTAAAACTAACCCCTAAACCTAACCCCTATACCTCACCCTAACTCTAACCCCAATCCTAATTCTAACCATACCCCTTCATAAAACACTAACTCCTAACCGCTAACCCTAACACTAACCAAAAACCCTAATCACTAATCCCTAACCCTAACGCTTAACCTTTACCCTAACCGTTAACCCTCACCCTAAATCTTAACACTGACCCTAACCTTAACCTTTAACTCAAAGCTAACCCTTAACCCTACAGTAAGGAAGACCCTTAATGCTAATGGGATCCCTTATCCGTAACCCTAACACTACAGCTAAAAATAACCCTAACCTTGGATCCTTAAACCTAACCCCTAACACTTACTTTAACCCCAAAACCTAACACTAATCCTAAGCATTAAACCTAACCCTATCTCTTAACCCTAACGCTAGACCTTACCCTAACGCCTAGATCTAACCCTAAATCTAACCTACCGCCTAATCCTAACCTTAAGCCCTAATGCTAACACTAACCATGAACCCTAAACCTACCCGTAACCCTTAACACTAACCCTATCCGTGAACCTTAACCCTGACCCTAACCATTACCGCACCCAAGCATTTAACCCTGATTCTAACCCTAATCCTTAATGATAAACCTAACACTAAACCCTAACCCTAAGCCCAACACTTAACCCTAATCCTATCCCTTAACCCTAACCCTAACCCTAATGCTACCCCCTAAACGTAACCTTAACCGTGACCAGTAAACCTAACCCTAACCTCTAACACAAACCATAGCACATAACTCTAACCCTAAAACTAACCCTAACCCTAACCCTAACCCTAAACCCTAACTCTTAACCTTAACCCTAAGCGTTAACTCTCACGCTAACCTTTAATCCTAACCCTAATCCTAATCTTCAACCCTAAACCTAATACTTAACCCTAACCCTGTACCAAACCCTAACCCCTCATCTTAACCCTAACCGTAAACCTCAACCCTAAACCAAAGTGTAACCGTTTAACCTAAGAGTAACCTTTAACCCTAACCCTAATCCCTAACCCTAAGCCCTCACCCTAACACTAAACTTCATCCTTAACCCTAACCAGAATCCTAACCCTAAATCTAATTCTCAGACTTCTTGCTTTCTTAGAGTTTAGAAAGCCTGCAATCCTCCCGTGCCATGCGTTAAAGGAGGCTCTACCACTGTGTCCTGCATGAAACCCACGGGCCCATACCCAGAGTATGATAGAATGGGTTCCCGGGTACAATCCCAGCCCCCTAAACTCCCCCTGCCCGCCTAATGCAGACAGAGCCCGTGCGCTAAGCATAAACAATACCTTTAACAGATAACCCTAACCCTGAACATAACACCCAACCCTGTTCCTATTTCTCCCCTTAACACGTAAACCTCACCGTGCGCCTAACTTTAACCTCTTATCCTAACGTTAATGCATAATCCTTTTCCTGAGAACAACCCCTATCCCATAAATCTAACCCTATCTCCTAGTCATCACTGTGACACCTAATCCCTAACCCTAATTCTAAACCGCTAACCCTAACCGTAACCCTACCTACAACCCTAACACTGACAGTAACCCTTACTTCTAACCCCAACGCTATGCCTAACAAGAACCCTAACCCTTGACCCTAACCCTTCACCCTAACCCCTAAGCCTTACCCTAACCCTTAACCCTAATCCTAATCCTAACCATTAAACCTAACCCTAGCTCTTAAAGCTAACCCTAAACCTTACCCTCACGACTAGACCTAACCCTGACACTAACCTAACACCTAACCCTAACCAGAACCCCTAAAGCTAACGCTGAACCCTATCCCTAACTCCAGCAGTAAACTTTAACCCTAAACCTAAGCCCAACCCGTAACCCTAATCCTATCCTTTGACCCTAAAACTAACCCCTAAACCTAACCCCTATACCTCACCCTAACTCTAACCCCAATCCTAATTCTAACCATACCCCTTCATAAAACGCTAACTCCTAACCGCTAACCCTAACACTAACCAAAAACCCTAATCACTAATCCCTAACCCTAACGCTTAACCTTTACCCTAACCGTTAACCCTCTCCCTAAATCTTAACACTGACCCTAACCTTAACCTTTAACTCTAAGCCTAACCCTTAACCCTACAGTAAGGAAGACCCTTAATGCTCATGGTATCCCTTATCCCTAACCCTATCCCTAACCCTAATCCTAAGCTTTAAACCTAACCTTATCTCTTAACCCTAACGCTAGCCCTTACCCTAACGCCTAGATCTAACCCTAAATCTAACCTCCCGCCTAATCCTAACCTTAATCCCTAATGCTAACACTAACCCTGAACCCTAAACCTACCCGTAACCCTTGACACTAACCCTATCTGTGAACCTTAACCCTGACCCTAACCATTACCGGCACCCAAGCATTTAACACTGCTTCTAACCCTAATCCTTAATGATAAACCTAACACTAAACCCTAACTCTAAGCCCAGCACTTAACCCTAATCCTATCCCTTAACCCTAACCCTAACCCTAATGCTACCCCCTAAACGTTACTCTAACCGTGACCAGTAAACCTAACCCTAACCTCTAACACAAACCTTAGCACATAACTCTAACCCTAAAACTAACCCTAACCCTAAACCTAACCCTAAACCCTAACTCTTAACCATAACCCTAAGCGTTAACTCTCACGCTAACCTTTAATCCTAACACTAATCCTTATCTTCAACCCTAAACCTAACACTTAACCCTAACCCTGTACCAAACCCTAACCCCTCATCTTAACCCTAACCGTAAACCTCAACCCTAAACAAAAGTGTAACCGTTAAACCTAAGAGTAACCTTTAACCCTAACCCTAATCCCTAACCCTAAGCCCTCACCCTAACACTAAACTTCATCCTTAACCCTAACCAGAATCCTAACCCTAAATCTAATTCTCAGACTTCTTGCTTTCTTAGAGTTTAGAAAGCCTGCAATCCTCCCGTGCCATGCGTGAAAGGAGGCTCTACCACTGTGTCCTGCATGAAACCCACGGGCCCATACCCAGAGTATGATAGAGTGGGTTCCCGGGTACAATCCCAGCCCCCTAAACTCCCCCTGCCCGCCTAATGCAGGCAGGGCCCGTGCGCTAAGCATAAACAATACCTTTAACAGATAACCCTAACCCTGAACATAACACCCAACCCTGTTCCTATTTCTCCCCTTAACACGTAAACCTCACCGTGCGCCTAACTTTAACCTCTTATCCTAACGTTAATGCATAACCCATTTCCTGAGAACAACCCCTATCCCATAATTCTAACCCTATCTCCTAGTCATCACTGTGACACCTAATCCCTAACCCTAATTCTAAACCGCTAACCCTAACCGTAACCCTACCTACAACCCTAACACTGACAGTAACCCTTACTTCTAACCCCAACGCTATGCCTAACAAAAACCCTAACCCTTGACCCTAACCCTTCACCCTAACCCCTAAGCCTTACCCTAACCCTTAACCCTAATCCTAATCCTAAACATTAAACCTATCCCTAGCTCTTAAAGCTAACCCTAAACCTTACCCTCACGACTAGACCTAACCCTGACACTAACCTAACACCTAACCCTAACCAGAACCCCTAAAGCTAACCCTGAACCCTATCCCTAACCCTAGCAGTAAACTTTAACCCTAAAGCTAAGCCCACCCGTAACCCTAATCCTATCCTTTTACCCTAAAACTAACCCCTATACCTAACCCCTATACCTCACCCTAACTCTAACCCCAATCCTAATTCTTTTTTTTTTTTTTGAAATAATATGGGAAATATTCATGATAAATTATTAAGTGAACAGTGCAAGTTAAAAACAATAGTTTCATATTTTTTTCCCCACCCCCCCTTTCCCGAGTCAGCACCTTCAAGTGTTACCACTCCCCAAAAGGTGTGCAATGCACTCATTGTGTAGGCATACCCCCATCCCCTCCCCCACCCCCACCTCAGTCTGATGTCCAATTGGTGTCATTCCCAGATTTGTGTTTAGGTGATGATCAGGGAAACCAATTTTCTGGTGAGTACATGTGATGCTTGTTTTTCCATTCGTGGGATACTTCACTTAATATAATGGGTTCCAACTCTCTCCAGGAGAACCATAGAGATGTCGTATCTTCATCATTCCTTATAGCTGAGTAATATTCCATGGTATACATATACCACAGTTTACTAATCCAATCATGTATTGATGGGCATTTGGGTTGTTTCCACATCTTTGCTATTGTGAATTGTGCTGCTATAAACATTTGGGTACACGTGCCTTTGTAACAGAATGACCTTTTTTCCTTTGGGTATATGCCCAGTAATGTGATTGCTGGGTCAAATGGCAGGTCTACTTGAATCTGTTTAAGATACCTCCATAATGCTTTCCACAGGGGTTGCACTAGTTTGCAGTCCCACCAGCAGTGTATTAGTGTTCCTGTCTCTCCACACCCACGCCAACATGTGTTGTTTTGGGTTTTTTTGATAAAGGCCATTCTCACTGGGGTTAAGTGATATCTCATTGTGGTTTTGATTTGCATTTCCCTGATGATTAGAAAACATTGCAATGAAGTTCTACCCAACAAGCTGAACAAAAAACCGTCTCACTTATCAGTTTTCTCAATAAATGTGAATGGCTTGAATTCCCCGCTCAAGAGACATAGACTGGCCCAATGGATAAAAAAGCACAAGCCAAGTATCTGCTGTCTCCAAGAAACCCACCTAACGAGCAAAGATGCATTTAGACTGAAAGTAAAAGGATGGAAATCGGTATTTCAAGCAAACGGTAACGAAAAGAAAGCTGGTGTGGCAATCTTAATTTCCAATAACTTAGCTTTCAAACCAACAAAAATAATAAAAGACAAAAATGGCTACTACATACTGGTCAAGGGCACAATTCAACAAGAAGCCATGACTATACTCAATATATATGCACCCAACCTAGGTGCACCTAGATTCATAAAGCAAACCCTACTAGATCTGAACCAGATGATAGATAATAATACTGTAATAGCTGGAGACTTTAACACCCCACTGACAGTACAGGACAGATCCTCTAAACAGAAAATAAACAAAGACATAATGGACCTAAATAGAATGCTAGAACAAATGGGCATGGCTGACATCTATAGGACATTCTACCCAAAGTCCACAGAATATACATTCTTCTCATCAGCTCACGGGACATTCTCTAAGATTGACCATGTCCTAGGACATAAATCATGTCTTCAAAAATTCAAAAAAATAGAAATTATACCATGCATCTTCTCAGATCACAGCGGAATAAAAGTAACAATGATCACAAACAGAAACCCTCACTCTTACTCAAAGTCATGGAAGCTAAATAACCTTCTGCTGAATAATTATTCTATAAAAGAAGAAATCAAGATGGAAATCAAAAATTTCTTTGAATTAAATGACAATGGAGATACAACTTATCAAAATCTATGGCATGCAGCTAAAGCAGTCCTGAGAGGAAAATTCATATCCATAAATGCCTATATCAAAAAGACAGAAAACATGCAAATAGACAACCTAACGAATAGACTCAAAGAGCTGGAGAAAGAAGAACAGAACGATCCCAAACCCAGCAGAAGGCGAGAAATTACTAAGATCAAATCAGAACTAAATGAAAAGGACAACAAAGAAACTATAAGGGAAATTAATAAAACAAAAAGTTGGTTCTTTGAAAAGATAAACAAAATAGACACACCTCTGGCTAGACTAACCAAGAGCACAAAAGTAAAATCTCTAATAACCTCCATTAGGAACATGAAAGGAGAAATCACAACCGATGCTACAGAGATACAAGATATCATCTATGAATTCTACAAAAATCTTTATGCACACAAACTGGAGAACGTGGAGGAAATGGACAAATTTTTAGAGACACATAGTCTTCCCAGGCTCAACCAGGAAGAAATAGAGTACCTGAACAGACCAATATCAAGAACTGCAATCAAAACAGCAATAAAAAACCTTCCCAAAAAGAAAAGCCCTGGTCCAGATGGGTTCACACCTGAATTTTACCATACATACAAAGAAGAACTGGTGCCCATCCTACATAAACTATTCTCCAATATTGAGAAGGATGGAGTTCTCCCCAACACGTTCTACCAAGCCAATATAACATTAATACCAATCCTAATTCTAACCATACCCCTTCATAAAACACTAACTCCTAACCGCTAACCCTAACACTAACCAAAAACCCTAATCACTAATCCCTAACCCTAACGCTTAACCTTTACCCTAACCGTTAACCCTCACCCTAAATCTTAACACTGACCCTAACCTTAACCTTTAACTCTAAGCCTAACCCTTAACCCTACAGTAAGGAAGACCCTTAATGCTAATGGGATCCCTTATCCCTAACCCTAACACTACAGCTAAAAATAACCCTAACCTTGGATCCTTAAACCTAACCCCTAACACTTACTTTAACCCCAAACCCTAACCCTAATCCTAAGCATTAAACCTAACCCTATCTCTTAACCCTAACGCTAGCCCTTACCCTAACGCCTAGATTTAACCCTAAATCTAACCTACCGCCTAATCCTAACCTTAAGCCCTAATGCTAACACTAACCCTGAACCCTAAACCTACCCGTAACCCTTAACAATAACCCTATCTGTGAACCTTAACCCTGACCCTAACCATTACCCGCACCCAAGCATTTAACCCTGATTCTAACCCTAATCCTCAAAGATAAACCTAACACTAAACCCTAACCCTAAGCCCAGCACTTAATCCTAATCCTATCCCTTAACCCTAACCCTAACCCTAATGCTACCCCCTAAACGTTACCCCAGCCGTGACCAGTAAACCTAACCCTAACCTCTAACACAAACCATAGCACATAACTCTAACCCTAAAACTAACCCTAACCCTAAACCTAACCCTAAACCCTAACTCTTAACCTTAACACTAAGCGTTAACTCTCACGATAACCTTTAATCCTAACCCTAATCCTAATCTTCAACCCTAAACCTAACACTTAACCCTAACCCTGTACCAAACCCTAACCCCTCATCTTAACCCTAACCGTAAACCTCAACCCTAAACCAAAGTGAAACCGTTAAACCTAAGAGTAACCTTTAACCCTAACCCTAATCCCTAAACCTAAGCCCTCACCCTAACACTAAACTTCATCCTTAACCCTAACCAGAATCCTAACCCTAAATCTAATTCTCAGACTTCTTGCTTTCTTAGAGTTTAGAAAGCCTGCAATCCTCCCATGCCATGCGTGAAAGGAGGCTCTACCACTGTGTCCTGCATGAAACCCACGGGCCCATACCCAGAGTATGATAGAGTGGGTTCCCGGGTACAATCCCAGCCCCCTAAACTCCCCCCGCCCGCCTAATGCAGACAGAGCCCGTGCGCTAAGCATAAACAATACCTTTAACAGATAACCCTAACCCTGAACATAACACCCAACCCTGATCCTATTTCTCCCCTTAACACGTAAACCTCACCGTGCGCCTAACTTTAACCTCTTATCCTAACGTTAATGCATAACCCATTTCCTGAGAACAACCCCTAACCCATAATTCTAACCCTATCTCCTAGTCATCACTGTGACACCTAATCCCTAACCCTAATTCTAAACTGCTAACCCTAACCGTAACCCTACCTACAACCCTAACACTGACAGTAACCCATACTTCTAACACCAACGCTATGCCTAACAAGAACCCTAACCCTTTTCCCTAACCATTCACCATAACCCCTAAGCCTTACCCTAACCCTTAACCCTAATCCTAATCCTAAACATTAAACCTAACCCTAGCTCTTAAAGCTAACCCTAAACCTTACCCTCAAGACTAAACCTAACCCTGACACTA
Source organism: Eulemur rufifrons (assembly GCF_041146395.1). Taxonomy (NCBI): domain Eukaryota; kingdom Metazoa; phylum Chordata; class Mammalia; order Primates; family Lemuridae; genus Eulemur; species Eulemur rufifrons. Next base: position 330,690 of record NW_027182858.1, on the reverse strand, counting down.
ACCTAACACCTAACCCTAACCAGAACCCCTAAAGCTAACCCTGAACCCTATCCCTAACCCTAGCAGTAAACTTTAACCCTAAACCTAAGCCCAACCCGTAACCCTAATCCTATCCTTTTACCCTAAAACTAACCCCTAACCTAACCCCTATACCTCACCCTAACTCTCACCCCAATCCTAATTCTAACCATACCCCTTCATAAAACACTAACTCCTAACCGCTAACCCTAACACTAACCAAAAACCCTAATCACTAATCCCTAACCCTAACGCTTAACCTTTACCCTAACCGTTAACCCTCACCCTAAATCTTAACCCTGACCCTAACCTTAACCTTTAACTCTAAGCCTAACACTTAACCCTACAGTAAGGAAGACCCTTAATGCTAATGGGATCCCTTATCCCTAACCCTAACACTACAGCTAAAAATAACCCTAACCTTGGATCCTTAAACCTAACCCCTAACACTTACTTTAACCCCAAACCCTAACCCTAATCCTAAGCCTTAAACCTAACCCTATCTCTTAACCCTAACGCTAGCCCTTACCCTAACGCCTAGATCTAACCCTACATCTAACCTAACGCCTAATCCTAACCTTAAGCCCTAATGCTAACACTAACCCTGAACCCTAAACCTACCCGTAACCCTTAACACTAACCCTATCCGTGAACCTAAACCCTGACCCTAACCATTACCCGCACCCAAGCATTTAACCCTGACCCTAACCCTAATCCTTAATGCTAACCTTAACACTAAACCCTAACCCTAAGCCCAACACTTAACCCTAATCCTATCCCTTAACCCTAACCCCAACCCTAACCCTAATGCTAACTCCTAAACGTAACCCTAACCATGACCAGTAAACCTAACCCTAACCTCTAACACAAACCATAGCACATAACTCTAACCCTAAAACTAACCCTAACCCTAACCCTAAACCCTAACTCTTAACCTTAACCCTAAGGGTTAACTCTCACGCTAACCTTTAATCCTAACCCTAATCCTAATCTTCAACCCTAAACCTAACACTTAACCCTAACCCTGTACGAAACCCTAACCCCTCATCTTAAACGTAACCGTAAACCTCAACCCTAAACCAAAGTGTAACCGTTAAACCTAAGAGTAACTTTTAACCCTAACCCTATTCCCTAACCCTAAGCCCTCACCCTAACACTAAACTTCATCCTTAACCCTAACCAGAATCCTACCCCTAAATCTAATTATCAGACTTCTTGCTTTCTTAGAGTTTAGAAAGCCTGCAATCCTCCCATGCCATGCGTGAAAGGAGGCTCTACCACTGTGTCCTGCATGAAACCCACGGGCCCATACCCAGAGTATGATAGAGTGGGTTCCCGGGTACAATCCCAGCCCCCTAAACTCCCCCCGCCCGCCTAATGCAGACAGGGCCCGTGCGCTAAGCATAAACAATACCTTTAACAGATAACCCTAACCCTGAACATAATACCCAACCCTGTTCCTATTTCTCCCCTTAACACGTAAACCTCACCCTGCGCCTAACTTTAACCTCTTATCCTAACGTTAATGCATAACCCATTTCCTGAGAACAACCCCTATCCCATAATTCTAACCCTATCTCCTAGTCATCACTGTGACACCTAATCCCTAACCCTAATTCTAAGCCGCTAACCCTAACCGTAACCCTACCTACAACCCTAACACTGACAGTAACCCTTACTTCTAACCCCAACGCTATGCCTAACAAAAACCCTAACCCTTGACCCTAACCCTTCACCCTAACCCCTAAGCCTTACCCTAACCCTTAACCCTAATCCTAATCCTAACCATTAAACCTAACCCTAGCTCTTAAAGCTAACCCTAAACCTTACCCTCACGACTAGACCTAACCCTGACACTAACCTAACACCTAACCCTAACCAGAACCCCTAAAGCTAACCCTGAACCCTATCCCTAACCCTAGCAGTAAACTTTAACCCTAAACCTAAGCCCAACCCGTAACCCTAATCCTATCCTTTTTCCCTAAAACTAACCCCTAAACCTAACCCCTATACCTCACCCTAACTCTAACCCCAATCCTAATTCTAACCATACCCCTTCATAAAACACTAACTCCTAACCGCTAACCCTAACACTAACCAAAAACCCTAATCACTAATCCCTAACCCTAACGCTTAACCTTTACCCTAACCGTTAACCCTCACCCTAAACCTTAACACTGACCCTAACCTTAACCTTTAACTCTAAGCCTAACCCTTAACCCTACAGGAAGGAAGACCCTTAATGCTAATGGGATCCCTTATCCCTAACCGTAACACTACAGCTAAAAATAACCCTAACCTTGGATCCTTAAACCTAACCCCTAACACTTACTCTAATCCCAAACCCTAACCCTAATCCTAAGCCTTAAACCTAACCCTATCTCTTAACCCTAATGCTAGCCCTTACCCTAACGCCTAGATCTAACCCTAAATCTAACCTACCGCCTAATCCTAACCTTAAGCCCTAATGCTAACACTAACCCTGAACCCTAAACCTACCCGTAACCCTTAACACTAACCCTATCCGTGAACCTTAACCCTTACCCTAACCATTACCCGCACCCAAGCATTTAACCCTGACCCTAACCCTAATCCTTAATGCTAACCTTAACACTAAACCCTAAACCTAAGCCCAACACTTAACCCTAATCCTATCCCTTAACCCTAACCCTAACCCTAACCCTAATGCTAACCGCTAAACGTAACCCTAACCGTGACCAGTAAACCTAACCCTAACCTCTAACACAAACCATAGCACATAACTCTAACCCTAAAACTAACCCTAACCCTAAACCTAAACCCTAACTCTTAACCTTAACCCTAAGCGTTAACTCTCACGCTAACCTTTAATCCTAACCCTAATCCTAATCTTCAACCCTAAACCTAACACTTAACCCTAACCCTGTACCAAACCCTAACCCCTCATCTTAACAATAACCGTAAACCTCAACCCTAAACCAAAGTATAACCGTTAAACCTAAGAGTAACCTTTAACCCTAACCCTAATACCTAACCCTAAGCCCTCACCCTAATACTAAACTTCATCCTTAACCCTAATCATAATCCTAACCCTAAATCTAATTCTCAGACTTCTTGCTTTCTTAGAGTTTAGAAAGCCTGCAATCCTCCCATGCCATGCGTGAAAGGAGGCTCTACCACTGTGTCCTGCATGAAACCCACGGGCCCATACCCAGAGTATGATAGAGTGGGTTCCCGGGTACAATCCCAGACCCCTAAACTCCTCCCGCCTTCCTAATGCAGACAGGGCCCGTGCGCTAAGCATAAACAATACCTTTAACAGATAACCCTAACCCTGAACATAACAGCCAACCCTGATCCTGTTTCTCCCCTTAACACGTAAACCTCACCGTGCGCCTAACTTTAACCTCTTATCCTAACGTTAATGCATAACCCATTTCCTGAGAACAACCCCATCCCATAATTCTAACCCTATCTCCTAGTCATCACTGTGACACCTAATCCCTAACCCTAATTCTAAACCGCTAACCCTAACCGTAACCCTATCTACAACCCTAACACTGACAGTAACCCTTATTCTAACCCCAACGCTATGCCTAAGAAAAACCCTAACCCTTGACACTAACCCTTGACCCTAACCCCTAAGCCTTACCCTAACCCTTAACCCTAATCCTAATCCTAACCATTAAACCTAACCCTAGCTCTTAAAGCTAACCCTAAACCTTACCCTCCCGACTAGACTTAACCCTGACACTAACCTAACACTTAACCCTAACCAGAACCCCTAAAGCTAACCCTGAACCCTATCCCTAACCCCAGCAGTAAACTTTAACCCTAAACCTAAGCCCAAACCGTAACCCTAATCCTATCCTTTTACCCTAAAACTAACCCCTAAACCTAAACCCTATACCTCACCCTAACTCTAACGCCAATCCTAATTCTAACCATACCACTTCATAAAACACTAACTCCTATCCGCTAACCCTAACACTAACGAAAAACCCTAATCACTAATCCCTAACCCTAACGCTTAAACTTTACCCTAACCGTTAACCCTCACCCTAAATCTTAACCCTCACCCTAACCTTAACCTTTAACTCTAAGCCTAACCCTTAACCCTACAGTAAGGAAGACCCTTAATGCTAATGGGATCCCTTATCCCTAACCCTAACACTACAGCTAAAAATAACCCTAACCTTGGATCCTTAAACCTAACCCCTAACACTTACTTTAACCCCAAACCCTAACCCTAATCCTAAGCATTAAACCTAACCCTATCTCTTAACCCTAACGCTAGCCCTTACCCTAACGCCTAGATCTAACCCTAAATCTAACCTACCGCCTAATCCTAACCTTAAGCCCTAATGCTAACACTAACCCTGAACCCTAAACCTACCCGTAACCCTTAACACTAACCCTATCCGTGAACCTAAACCCTGACCCTAACCATTACCCGCACCCAAGCATTTAACCCTGACCCTAACCCTAATCCTTGATGCTAACCCCAACACTAAACCCTAACCCTTAGCCCAACACTTATCCCTAAACCTATCCCTTAACCCCAACCCTAAAACTAATGCTAACCCCTAAACTTAACCCTAACCGTGACCAGTAAACCTAACCCTAACCTCTAACACAAACCATAGCACATAACTCTAACCCTAAAACTAACCCTAACCCTAACCCTAACCCTAAACCCTAACTCTTAACCTTAACCTTAAGCGTTAACTCTCACGCTAACCTTTAATCCTAACCCTAATCCTAATCTTCAACCCTAAACCTAACACTTAACCCTAACCCTGTACCAAACCCTAACCCCTCATCTTAACCCTAACCGTAAACCTCAACCCTAAACCAAAGTGTAACCATTAAACCTAAGAGTAACCTTTAACACTAACCCTAATCCCTAACCCTAAGCCCTCACCCTAACACTAAACTTCATCCTTAACCCTAACCATAATCCTAACCCTAAATCTAATTCTCAGACTTCTTACTTTCTTAGAGTTTAGAAAGCCTGCAATCCTCCCATGCCATGCGTGAAAGGAGGCTCTACCACTGTGTCCTGCATGAAACCCATGGGCCCATACCCAGAGTATGATAGAGTGGGTTCCCGGGTACAATCCCAGCCCCCTAAACTCCCCCTGCCCGCCTAATGCAGACAGGGCCCGTGCGCTAAGCATAAACAATACCTTTAACAGATAACCCTAACCCTGAACATAACACCCAACCCTGTTCCTATTTCTCCCCTTAACACGTACACCTCACCGTGCGCCTAACTTTAACCTCTTATCCTAACGTTAATGCATAACCCATTTCCTGAGAACAACCCCTATCCCATAATTCTAACCCTATCTCCTAGTCATCACTGTGACACCTAATCCCTAACCCTAATTCTAAACCGCTAACCCTAACCGTAACCCTACCTACAACCCTAACACTGACAGTAACCCTTACTTCTAACCCCAACGCTATGCCTAACAAAAACCCTAACCCTTGACCCTAACCCTTCACCCTAACCCCTAAGCCTTACCCTAACCCTTAACCCTAATCCTAATCCTAACCATTAAACCTAACCCTAGCTCTTAAAGCTAACCCTAAACCTTACCCTCACGACTAGACCTAACCCTGACACTAACCTAACACCTAACCCTAACCAGAACCCCTAAAGCTAACCCTGAACCCTATCCCTAACCCTAGCAGTAAACTTTAACCCTAAACCTAAGCCCAACCCGTAACCCTAATCCTATCCTTTTTCCCTAAAACTAACCCCTAAACCTAACCCCTATACCTCACCCTAACTCTAACCCCAATCCTAATTCTAACCATACCCCTTCATAAAACACTAACTCCTAACCGCTAACCCTAACACTAACCAAAAACCCTAATCACTAATCCCTAACCCTAACGCTTAACCTTTACCCTAACCGTTAACCCTCACCCTAAACCTTAACACTGACCCTAACCTTAACCTTTAACTCTAAGCCTAACCCTTAACCCTACAGGAAGGAAGACCCTTAATGCTAATGGGATCCCTTATCCCTAACCGTAACACTACAGCTAAAAATAACCCTAACCTTGGATCCTTAAACCTAACCCCTAACACTTACTCTAATCCCAAACCCTAACCCTAATCCTAAGCCTTAAACCTAACCCTATCTCTTAACCCTAATGCTAGCCCTTACCCTAACGCCTAGATCTAACCCTAAATCTAACCTACCGCCTAATCCTAACCTTAAGCCCTAATGCTAACACTAACCCTGAACCCTAAACCTACCCGTAACCCTTAACACTAACCCTATCCGTGAACCTTAACCCTTACCCTAACCATTACCCGCACCCAAGCATTTAACCCTGACCCTAACCCTAATCCTTAATGCTAACCTTAACACTAAACCCTAAACCTAAGCCCAACACTTAACCCTAATCCTATCCCTTAACCCTAACCCTAACCCTAACCCTAATGCTAACCGCTAAACGTAACCCTAACCGTGACCAGTAAACCTAACCCTAACCTCTAACACAAACCATAGCACATAACTCTAACCCTAAAACTAACCCTAACCCTAAACCTAAACCCTAACTCTTAACCTTAACCCTAAGCGTTAACTCTCACGCTAACCTTTAATCCTAACCCTAATCCTAATCTTCAACCCTAAACCTAACACTTAACCCTAACCCTGTACCAAACCCTAACCCCTCATCTTAACAATAACCGTAAACCTCAACCCTAAACCAAAGTATAACCGTTAAACCTAAGAGTAACCTTTAACCCTAACCCTAATACCTAACCCTAAGCCCTCACCCTAATACTAAACTTCATCCTTAACCCTAATCATAATCCTAACCCTAAATCTAATTCTCAGACTTCTTGCTTTCTTAGAGTTTAGAAAGCCTGCAATCCTCCCATGCCATGCGTGAAAGGAGGCTCTACCACTGTGTCCTGCATGAAACCCACGGGCCCATACCCAGAGTATGATAGAGTGGGTTCCCGGGTACAATCCCAGACCCCTAAACTCCTCCCGCCTTCCTAATGCAGACAGGGCCCGTGCGCTAAGCATAAACAATACCTTTAACAGATAACCCTAACCCTGAACATAACAGCCAACCCTGATCCTGTTTCTCCCCTTAACACGTAAACCTCACCGTGCGCCTAACTTTAACCTCTTATCCTAACGTTAATGCATAACCCATTTCCTGAGAACAACCCCATCCCATAATTCTAACCCTATCTCCTAGTCATCACTGTGACACCTAATCCCTAACCCTAATTCTAAACCGCTAACCCTAACCGTAACCCTATCTACAACCCTAACACTGACAGTAACCCTTATTCTAACCCCAACGCTATGCCTAAGAAAAACCCTAACCCTTGACACTAACCCTTGACCCTAACCCCTAAGCCTTACCCTAACCCTTAACCCTAATCCTAATCCTAACCATTAAACCTAACCCTAGCTCTTAAAGCTAACCCTAAACCTTACCCTCACGACTAGACTTAACCCTGACACTAACCTAACACTTAACCCTAACCAGAACCCCTAAAGCTAACCCTGAACCCTATCCCTAACCCCAGCAGTAAACTTTAACCCTAAACCTAAGCCCAAACCGTAACCCTAATCCTATCCTTTTACCCTAAAACTAACCCCTAAACCTAACCCCTATACCTCACCCTAACTCTAACGCCAATCCTAATTCTAACCATACCACTTCATAAAACACTAACTCCTATCCGCTAACCCTAACACTAACGAAAAACCCTAATCACTAATCCCTAACCCTAACGCTTAAACTTTACCCTAACCGTTAACCCTCACCCTAAATCTTAACCCTCACCCTAACCTTAACCTTTAACTCTAAGCCTAACCCTTAACCCTACAGTAAGGAAGACCCTTAATGCTAATGGGATCCCTTATCCCTAACCCTAACACTACAGCTAAAAATAACCCTAACCTTGGATCCTTAAACCTAACCCCTAACACTTACTTTAACCCCAAACCCTAACCCTAATCCTAAGCATTAAACCTAACCCTATCTCTTAACCCTAACGCTAGCCCTTACCCTAACGCCTAGATCTAACCCTAAATCTAACCTACCGCCTAATCCTAACCTTAAGCCCTAATGCTAACACTAACCCTGAACCCTAAACCTACCCGTAACCCTTAACACTAACCCTATCCGTGAACCTAAACCCTGACCCTAACCATTACCCGCACCCAAGCATTTAACCCTGACCCTAACCCTAATCCTTAATGCTAACCCCAACACTAAACCCTAACCCTTAGCCCAACACTTATCCCTAAACCTATCCCTTAACCCCAACCCTAAAACTAATGCTAACCCCTAAACTTAACCCTAACCGTGACCAGTAAACCTAACCCTAACCTCTAACACAAACCATAGCACATAACTCTAACCCTAAAACTAACCCTAACCCTAACCCTAACCCTAAACCCTAACTCTTAACCTTAACCTTAAGCGTTAACTCTCACGCTAACCTTTAATCCTAACCCTAATCCTAATCTTCAACCCTAAACCTAACACTTAACCCTAACCCTGTACCAAACCCTAACCCCTCATCTTAACCCTAACCGTAAACCTCAACCCTAAACCAAAGTGTAACCATTAAACCTAAGAGTAACCTTTAACACTAACCCTAATCCCTAACCCTAAGCCCTCACCCTAACACTAAACTTCATCCTTAACCCTAACCATAATCCTAACCCTAAATCTAATTCTCAGACTTCTTACTTTCTTAGAGTTTAGAAAGCCTGCAATCCTCCCATGCCATGCGTGAAAGGAGGCTCTACCACTGTGTCCTGCATGAAACCCATGGGCCCATACCCAGAGTATGATAGAGTGGGTTCCCGGGTACAATCCCAGCCCCCTAAACTCCCCCTGCCCGCCTAATGCAGACAGGGCCCGTGCGCTAAGCATAAACAATACCTTTAACAGATAACCCTAACCCTGAACATAACACCCAACCCTGTTCCTATTTCTCCCCTTAACACGTACACCTCACCGTGCGCCTAACTTTAACCTCTTATCCTAACGTTAATGCATAACCCATTTCCTGAGAACAACCCCTATCCCATAATTCTAACCCTATCTCCTAGTCATCACTGTGACACCTAATCCCTAACCCTAATCCTAAACCGCTAACCCTAACCGTAACCCTACCTACAACCCTAACACTGACAGTAACCCTTACTTCTAACCCCAACGCTATGCCTAACAAAAACCCTAACCCTTGACCCTAACCCTTCACCCTAACCCCTAAGCCTTACCCTAACCCTTAACCCTAATCCTAATCCTAACCATTAAACCTAACCCTAGCTCTTAAAGCTAACTCTAAACCTTACCCTCACGACTAGACCTAACCCTGACACTAACCTAACACCTAACCCTAACCAGAACCCCTAAAGCTAACCCTGAACCCTATCCCTAACCCTAGCAGTAAACTTTAACCCTAAACCTAAGCCCAACCCGTAACCCTAATCCTATCCTTTTACCCTAAAAGTAACCCCTAAACCTAACCCCTATACCTCACCCTAACTCTAACCCCAATCCTAATTCTAACCATACCCCTTCATAAAACACTAACTCCTAACCGCTAACCCTAACACTAACCAAAAACCCTAATCACTAATCCCTAACCCTAACGCTTAACCTTTACCCTAACCGTTAACCCTCACCCTAAATTTGAACACTGACCCTAACCTTAAACTTTAACTCTAAGCCTAACCCTAAACCCTACAGTAAGGAAGACCCTTAATGCTAATGAGATCCCTTATCCCTAACCCTAACACTACAGCTAAAATAACCCTAACCTTGGATCCTTAAACCTAACCCCTAACACTTACTTTAACCCCAAACTCTAACCCTAATCCTAAGCATTAAAACTAACCCTATCTCTTAACCCTAACGCTAGGCCTTACACTACGCCTAGATCTAACCCTAAATCTAACCTACCGCCTAATCCTAAACTTAAGCCCTAATGCTAACACTAACCCTGAACCCTAAACCTACCCATAACCCTTAACACTAACCCTATCCGTGAACATTAACCCTGACCCTAACCATTACCCGCACCCAAGCATTTAACCCTGATTCTAACCCTAATCCTTAATGATAAACCTAACACTAAACCCTAACCCTAAGCCCAACACTTAACCCTAATCCTATCCCTTAACCCTAACCCTAACCCTAATGCTACCCCCTAAACGTAACCCTAACCGTGACAAATAAACCTAACCCTAACCTCTAACACAAACCATAGCACATAACTCTAACCCTAAAACTAACCCTAACCCTAACCCTAACACGAAACCCTAACTCTTAACCTTAACCCTAAGCGTTAACTCTCATGCTAACCTTTAATCATAACCCTAATCCTAATCTTCAACCCTAAAGCTAACACTCAACCCTAACCCTGTACCAAAACTTAACCCCTCATCTTAACCCTAACCGTGAACCTCAACCCTAAACCAAAGTGTAACCGTTAAACCTAAGAGTAACCTTTAACCCTAACCCTAATACCTAACCCTAAGCCCTCACCCTAACACTAAACTTCATCCTTAACCCTAACCATAATCCTAACCCTAAATCTAATTCTCAGACTTCTTGCTTTCTTAGAGTTTAGAAAGCCTGCAATCCTCCCATGCCATGCATGAAAGGAGGCTCTACCACTGTGTCCTGCATGAAACCCACGGGCCCATACCCAGAGTATGATAGAGTCGGGTCCAGGGTACAATCCCAGCCCCCTAAACTCCCCCCGCCCGCCTAATGCAGACAGGGCCCGTGCGCTAAGCATAAACAATACCTTTAACAGATAACCCTAACCCTGAACATAACACCCAACCCTGTTGCTATTTCTCCCGTTAACACGTAAACCTCACCGTGCGCCGAACTTTAACCTCTTATCCTAACGTTAATGCATAACCCATTTCCTGAGAACAACCCCTATCCCATAATTCTAACCCTATCTCCTAGTCATCAGTGTGACACCTAATCCCTAACCCTATTTCTAAACCGCTAACCCTAACCGTAACCCTACCTACAACCCTAACACTGACAGTAACCCTTACATCTAACCCCAATGCTATGCCTAACAAAAACCCTAACCCTTGACCCTAACCCTTCACCCTAACCCCTAAGCCTTACCCTAACCCTTAATCCTAATCCTAATCCTAACCATTAAACCTAACCCTAGCTCTTAAAGCTAACCCTAAACCTTACCCTCACGACTAGACCTAACCCTGACACTAACCTAACACCTAACCCTAACCAGAACCCCTAAAGCTAACCCTGAACCCTATCCCTAACCCTAGCAGTAAACCTTAACCCTAAACCTAAGCCCAACCCGTAACCCTAATCCTATCCTTTTACCCTAAAACTAACCCCTAAACCTAACCACTATACCTCACCCTAACTCTAACCCCAATCCTAATTCTAACCATACCCCTTCATAAAACACTAACTCCTAACCGCTAACCCTAACACTAACCAAAAACCCTAATCACTAATCCCTAACCCTAACGCTTAACCTTTACCCTGACCGTTAACCCTCACCCTAAATCTTAACACTGACCCTAACCTTAACCTTTAACTCTAAGCCTAACCCTTAACCCTACAGTAAGGAAGACCCTTAATGCTAATGGGATCCCTTATCCCTAACCCTAACACTACAGCTAAAAATAACCCTAACCTTGGATCCTTAAACCTATCCCCTAACACTTACTTTAACCCCAAACCCTAACCCTAATCCTAAGCATTAAACCTAACCCTATCTCTTAACCCTAACGCTAGCCCTTACCCTAACGCCTAGATCTAACCCTAAATCTAACCTACCGCCTAATCCTAACCTTAAGCCCTAATGCTAACACTAACCCTGAACACTAAACCTACCCGTAACCCTTAACAGTAACCCTATCCGTGAACCTAAACCCTGACCCTAACCATTACCCGCACCCAAGCATTTAACCCTGACCCTAACCCTAACCCTTAATGCTAACCTTAACACTAAACCCTAACCCTAAGCCCAACACTTAACCCTAATCCTATCCCTTAACCCTAACCCTAACCTTAACCCTAATGCCAACCCCTAAACATAACTCTAACCGTGACCAGTAAACCTAACCCTAACCTCAAACACAAACCATAGCACATAACTCTAACCCTAAAACTAACCCTAATCCTAACCCTAAACCCTAACACTTAACCTTAACCCTAAGCGTTAACTCTCACGCTAACCTTTAATCCTAACCCTAATCCTAATCTTCAACCCTAAACCTAACACTTAACCCTAACCCTGTACCAAACCCTAACCCCTCATCTTAACCCTAACCGTAAACCTCAACCCTAAACCAAAGTGTAACCGTTAAACCTAAGAGTAACCTTTAACCCTAACCCTATTCCCTAACCCTAAGCCCTCACCCTAACACTAAACTTCATCCTTAACCCTAACCAGAATCCTAACCCTAAATCTAATTCTCAGACTTCTTGCTTTCTTAGAGTTTAGAAAGCCTGCAATCCTCCCATGCCATGCGAGAAAGGAGGCTCTACCACTGTGTCCTGCATGAAACCCACGGACCCATACCCAGAGTATGATAGAGTGGGTTCCCGGGTACAATCCCAGCCCCCTAAACTCCCCCCGCCCGCCTAATGCAGGCAGGGCCCGTGCGCTAAGCATAAACAATACCTTTAACAGATAACCCTAACCCTGAACATAACACCCAACCCTGTTCCTATTTCTCCCCTTAACACATAAACCTCACCGTGCGCCTCACTTTAACCTCTTATCCTAACCTTAATGCATAACCCATTTCCTGAGAACAACCCCTATCCCATAATTCTAACCCTATCTCCTAGTCATCACTGTGACACCTAATCCCTAACCCTAATTCTAAACCGCTAACCCTAACCGTAACCCTACCTACAACCCTAACACTGACAGTAACCCTTACTTCTAACCGAACGCTATGCGTCACAAAAACCCTAACCCTTGACCCTAACCCTTCACCCTAACCCCTAAGCCTTACCCTAACCCTTAACCCTAATCCTAATCCTAACCATTAAACCTAACCCTAGCTCTTAAAGCTAACCCTAAACCTTACCCTCACGACTAGACCTAACCCTGACACTAACCTAACACCTAACCCTAACCAGAACCCCTAAAGCTAACCCTGAACCCTATCCCTAACCCCAGCAGTAAACTTTAACCCTAAACCTAAGCCCAACCCGTAACCCTAATCCTATCCTTTTACCCTAAAACTAACCCCTAAACCTAACCCCTATGCCTCACCCTAACTCTAACCCCAATCCTAATTCTAACCATACCCCTTCATAAAACACTAACTCCTAACCGCTAACCCTAACACTAACCGAAAACCCTAATCACTAATCCCTAACCCTAACGCTTAACCTTTACCCTGACCGTTAACCCTCACCCTAAATCTTAACAATGACCCTAACCTTAAACTTTAACTCTAAGCCTAACCCTTAACCCTACAGTAAGGAAGACCCTTAATGCTAATGGGATCCCTTATCCCTAACCGTAACACTACAGCTAAAAATAACCCTAACCTTGGATCCTTAAACCTGACCCCTAACACTTACTTTAACCCCAAACCCTAACCCTAATCCTAAGCATTAAACCTAACCCTATCTCTTAACCCTAACGCTAGCCCTTACCCTAACGCCTAGATCTAACCATAAATCTAAACTACCGCCTAATCCTAAACTTAAGCCCTAATGCTAACACTAACCCTGAACCATAAACCTACCCGTAACCCTTAACACTAACCCTATCCGTGAACCTTCACCCTGACCATAACCATTACCCACAGCCAAGCTTTAACCCTGACCCTAACCCTAATCCTTAATGCTAACCCTAACACTAAATCCTAACCCTAAGCCCAACACTTAACCCTAATCCTATCCCTTAACCCTAACCCTAAACCTAACCCTAATGCTAACCCGTAAACGTAACCCTAACCGTGACCAGTAAACCTAACCCTAACCTCTAACACAAACCATAGCACATAACTCTAACCCTAAAACTAACCCTAACCCTAACCCTAAACCCTAACTCTTCACCTTAACCCTAAGCGTTAACTCTCACGCTAACCTTTAATCCTAACCCTAATCCTAATCTTCAACCCTAAACCTAACACTTAACCCTAACCCTGTACCAAACCCTAACCCCTCATCTTAACCCTAACCGTAAACCTCAACCTTAAACCAAAGTGTAACCGTTAAACCTAAGAGTAACCTTTAACCCTAACCCTAATCCCTAACCCTAAGCCCTCACCCTAACACTAAACTTCATCCTTAACCCTAACCAGAATCCTAACCCTAAATCTAATTCTCAGACTTCTTGATTTCTTAGAGTTTAGAAAGCCTGCAATCCTCCCATGCCATGCGTGAAAGGAGGCACTACCACTGTGTCCTGCATGAAACCCACGGGCCCATACCCAGAGTATGATAGAGTGGGTTCCCGGGTACAATCCCAGCCCCCTAAACTCACCCCGCCCGCCTAATGCCGACAGGGCCCGTGCGCTAAGCATAAACAATACCTTTAACAGATAACCCTAACCCTGAACATAACACCCAACCCTGTTCCTATTTCTCCCCTTATTACGTAAACCTCACCGTGCGCCTAACTTTAACCTCTTATCCTAACGTTAATGCATAACCCATTTCCTGAGAACAACCCCTATCCCATAATTCTAACCCTATCTCCTAGTCATCACTGTGACACCTAATCCCTAACCCTAATTCTACACCGCTAACCCTAACCGTAACCCTACCTACAACCCTAACACTGACAGTAACCCTTACTTCTAACCCCAACGCTATGCCTAACAAAAACCCTAACCCTTGACCCTAACCCTTCACCCTAACCCCTAAGCCTTACCCTAACCCTTAACCCTAATCCTAATCCTAACCATTAAACCTAACCCTAGCTCTTAAAGCTAACCCTAAACCTTACCCTCACGACTAGACCTAACCCTGACACTAACCTAACACGTAAGCCTAACCAGAACCCCTAAAGCTAACCCTGAACCCTATCCCTAACCCCAGCAGTAAACTTTAACCCTAAATCTAAGCTCAACCCGTAACCCTAATCCTATCCTTTTACCCTAAAACTAACCCCTAAACCTAACCCCTATACCTCACCCTAACTCTAACCCCAATCCCAATTCTAACCATACCCCTTCATAAAACACTAACTCCTAACCGCTAACCCTGACACTAACCAAAAACCGTAATCACTAATCCCTAACCCTAACGCTTAACCTTTACCCTAACCGTTAACCCTCACCCTAAATCTTAACACTGACCCTAACCTTAACCTTTAACTCTAAGCCTAACCCTTAACCCTACAGTAAGGAAGACCCTTAATGCTAATGGGATCCCTTATCCCTAACCCTAACACTACAGCTAAAAATAACCCTAACCTTGGATCCTTAAACCTAACCCCTAACACTTACTTTAACCCCAAACCCTAACCCTAATCCTAAGCATTAAACCTAACCCTATCTCTTAACCCTAACGCTAGCCCTTACCCTAACTCCTAGATCTAACCCTAAATCTAACCTACCGCCTAATCCTAACCTTAAGCCCTAATGCTAACACTAACCCTGAACCCTAAACCTACCCGTAACCCTTAACACTAACCCTATCCGTGAACCTTAACCCTGACCCTAACCATTACCCGCACCCAAGCATTTAACCCTTACCCTAACCCTAATCCTTAATGCTAACCCAAACACTAAACCCTAACCCTAAGCCCAACACTTATCCCTAATACTATCCCTTAACCCTAACCCTAACCCGAATGCTACCCCCTAAACGTAACCCTATCCGTGACCAGTAAACCTAACCCTAACCTCTAACACAAACCATAGCACATAACTCTAACCCTAAAACTAACCCTAACCCTAACCCTAACCCTAAACCCTAACTCTTAACCTAAACCCTAAGCGTTAACTCTCACGCTAACCTTTAATCCTAACCCTAATCCTAATCTTCAACACTAAACCTAACACTTAACCCTAACCCTGTACCAAACCCTAACTCCTCATCTTAACCCTGACCGTAAACCTCAACCCTAAACCAAAGTGTAACCGTTAAACCTAAGAATATCCTTTAACCCTAACCCTATTCCCTAACCCTAAGCCCTCACCCTAACACTAAACTTCATCCTTAACCCTAACCAGAATCCTAACCCTAAATCTAATTATCAGACTTTTGCTTTCTTAGAGTTTAGAAAGCCTGCAATCCTCCCATGCCATGCGTGAAAGGAGGCTCTACCACTGTGTCCTGCATGAAACCCACGGGCCCATACCCAGAGTATGATAGAGTGGGTTCCCGGGTACAATCCCAGCCCCCTAAACTCCTCCCACCCGCCTAATGCAGACAGGGCCCGTGCGCTAAGCATAAACAATACATTTAACAGATAACCCTAACCCTGAACATAACACCCAACCCTGATCCTATTTCTCCCCTTAACACGTAAACCTCACCGTGCGCCTAACTTTAACCTCTTATCCTAACGTTAATGCATAACCCATTTCCTCAGAACAACCCCTATCCCTTAATTCTAACCCTATCTCGTAGTCATCACTGTGACACCTAATCCCTAACCCTAATTCTAAACCGCTAACGCTAACCGTAACCCTACCTACAACCGTAACACTGACAGTCACCCTTACTTCTAACCCCAACGCTATGCCTAACAAAAACCCTAACCCTTGACCCTAACCCTTCACCCTAACCCCTAAGCCTTACCCTAACCCTTAACCCTAATCCTAATCCTAACCATTAAACCTAACCCTAGCTCTTAAAGCTAACCCTAAACCTTACCCTCACGACTAGACCTAACCCTGACACTAACCTAACACCTAATCCTAACCAGAACCCCTAAAGCTAACCCTGAACCCTATCCCTAACCACAGCAGTAAACTTTAACCCTAAACCTAAGCCCAACCTGTAACCCTAATCCTATCCTTTTACCCTAAAACTAACCCCTAAACCTAACCCCTATACCTCACCCTAACTCTAACCCCAATCCTAATTCTAACCATACCCCTTCATAAAACACTAACTCCTAACCGCTAACCCTAACACTAACCACAAACCCTAATCAATAATCCCTAAGCCTAACGCTTAAACTTTACCCTAACCGTTAACCCTCACCCTAAATCTTAACACTGACCCTAACCTTAACCTTTAACTCTAAGCCTAACACTTAACCCTACAGTAAGGAAGACACTTAATGCTAATGGGATCCCTTATCCCTAACCCTAACACTACAGCTAAAAATAACCCTAACCTTGGATCCTTAAACCTAACCCCTAACACTTACTTTAACCCCAAACCCTAACCCTAATCCTAAGCATTAAACCTAACCCTATCTCTTAACCCTAACGCTAGCCCTTACCCTAACGCCTAGATCTAACCCTAAATCTAACCTACCGCCTAATCCTAACCTTAAGCCCTAATGCTAACACTAACCCTGAAACCTAAACCTACCCGTAACCCTTAAATCTAACTCTATCCGTGAACCTTAACCCTGACCCTAACCATTACCCGCACCCAAGCATTTAACCCTGATTCTAACCCTAATCCTTAATGATAAACCTAACACTAAACCCTAACCCTAAGCCCAACACTTAACCCTAATCCTATCCCTTAACCCTAACCCTAACCCTAATGCTACCCCCTAAACGTAACCCTAACCGTGACCAGTAAACCTAACCCTAACCTCTAACACAAACCATAGCACATAACTCTAACCCTAAAACTAACCCTAACCCTAACACTAACCCTAAACCCTAACTCTTAACCTTAACCCTAAGCGTTAACTCTCAAGCTAACCTTTAATCCTAACCCTAATCCTAATCTTCAACCCTAAACCTAACACTTAACACTAACCCTGTAACAAACCCTAACCCCTCATCTTAACCCTAACCGTAAACCTCAACCCTAAACCAAAGTGTAACCGTTAAACCTAAGAGTAACCTTTAACCCTAACCCTAATCCCTAACCCTAAGCCCTCACCCTAACACTAAACTTCATCCTTAACCCTAACCAGAATCCTAACCCTAAATCTAATTCTCAGACTTCTTGCTTTCTTAGAGTTTAGAAAGCCTGCAATCCTCCCATGCCATGCGTGAAAGGAGGCTCTACCACTGTGTCCTGCATGAAACCCATGGGCCCATACCCAGAGTATGATAGAGTGGGTTCCCGGGTACAATCCCAGCCCCCTAAACTCCCCCCGCCCGCCTAATGCAGACAGGGCCCGTGCGCTAAACATAAACAATACCTTTAACAGATAACCCTAACCCTGAACATAACACCCAACCCTGTTCCTATTTCTCCCCTTAACACGTAAACCTCACCGTGCGCCTAACTTTAACCTCTTATCCTAACGTTAATGCATAACCCATTTCCTGAGAACAACCCCTATCCCATAATTCTAACCCTATCTCCTAGTCATCACTGTGACACCTAATCCCTAACCCTAATTCTAAACCGCTAACCCTAACCGTAACCCTACCTACAACCCTAACACTGACAGTAACCCTTACTTCTAACCCCAACGCTATGCCTAACAAAAACCCTAACCCTTGACCCTAACCCTTCACCCTAACCCCTAAGCCTTACCCTAACCCTTAACCCTAATCCTAATCCTAACCATTAAACCTAACCCTAGCTCTTAAAGCTAACCCTAAACCTTACCCTCACGACTAGACCTAACCCTGACACTAACCTAACACCTAACCCTAACCAGAACCCCTAAAGCTAACCCTGAACCCTATCCCTAACCCTAGCAGTAAACTTTAACCCTAAACCTAAGCCCAACCCGTAACCCTAATCCTATCCTTTTACCCTAAAACTAACCCCTAAACCTAACCGCTATACCTCACCCTAACTCTAACCCCAATCCTAATTCTAACCATACCCCTTCATAAAACACTAACTCCTAACCGCTAACCCTAACACTAACCAAAAACCCTAATCACTAATCCCTAACCCTAACGCTTAACCTTTACCCTAACCGTTAACCCTCACCCTAAATCTTAACACTGACCCTAACCTTAACCTTTAACTCTAAGCCTAACCCTTAACCCTACAGTAAGGAAGACCCTTAATGCTAATGGGATCCCTTATCCCTAACCCTAACACTACAGCTAAAAATAACCCTAACCTTGGATCCTTAAACCTAACCCCTAACACTTACTTTAACCCCAAACCCTAACCCTTATCCTAAGCATTAAACCTTACCCTATCTCTTAACCCTAACGCTAGCCCTTACCCTAACGCCTAGATCTAACCCTAAATCTAACCTACCGCCTAATCCTAACCTTAAGCCCTAATGCTAACACTAACCCTAAACCCTAAACCTACCCGTAACCCTTAACACTAACCCTATCCCTGAACCTTAACCCTGACCCTAACCATTACCCGCACCCAAGCATTTAACCCTGGTTCTAACCCTAATCCTTAATGATAAACCTAACACTAAACCCTAAACCTAAGCCCAACACTTAACCCTAATCCTATCCCTTAACCCTAACCCTAAACCTAATGCTACCCCCTAAACGTAACCCTAACCGTGACCAGTAAACCTAACCCTAACCTCTAACACAAACCATAGCACATAACTCTAACCCTAAAACTAACCCTAACCCTAACCCTAACCCTGAACATAACAGCCAACCCTGTTCCTAATTCTCCCCTTAACACGTAAACCTCACCGTGCGCCTAACTTTAACCTCTTATCCTAACATTAATGCATAACCCATTTCCTGAGAACAACCCCTATCCCATAATTCTAACCCTATCTCCTAGTCATCACTGTGACAACTAATCCCTAACCCTAATTCTAAACCGCTAACCCTAACCGTAACCCTACCTACAACCCTAACACTGACAGTAACCCTTACTTCTAACCCCAACGCTATGCCTAACAAAAACCCTAACCCTTGACCCTAACCCTTCACCCTAACCCCTAAGCCTTACCCTAACCCTTAACCCTAATCCTAATCCTAACCATTAAACCTAACCCTAGCTCTTAAAGCTAACCCTAAACCTTACCCTCACGACTAGACCTAACCCTGACACTAACCTAACACCTAACCCTAACCAGAACCCCTAAAGCTAACCCTGAACCCTATCCCTAACCCTAGCAGTAACCTTTAACCCTAAACCTAAGCCCAACCCGTAACCCTAATCCTATCCTTTTACCCTAAAACTAACCCCTAAACCTAACCCCTATACCTCACCCTAACTCTAACGCCAATCCTAATTCTAACCATACCCCTTCATAAAACACTAACTCCTAACCGCTAACCCTAACACTAACCAAAAACCCTAATCACTAATCCCTAACCCTAACGCTTAACCTTTACCCTAACCGTTAACCCTCACCCTAAATCTTAACCCTCACCCTAACCTTAACCTTTAACTCGAAGCCTAACACTTAACCCTACAGTAAGGAAGACCCTTAATGCTTATGGGAACCCTTATCCCTAACCCTAACACTACAGCTAAAAATAACCCTAACCTTGGATCCTTAAACCTAACCCCTAACACTTACTTTAACCCCAAACCCTAACCCTAATCCTAAGCTTTAAACCTAACCCTATCTCTTAATCCTAACGCTAGCCCTTACCCTAACGCCTAGATCTAACCCTAAATCTAACCTACCGCCTAATCCTAACCTTAAGCCCTAATGCTAACACTAACCCTGAACCCTAAACCTACCCGTAACCCTTAACACTAACCCTATCCGTGAAGCTTAACCCTGACCCTAACCATTACCCGCACCCAAGCATTTAAACCTGACCTTAACCCTAACCCTTAATGCTAACCCTAACACTTAACCCTAACCCTAAGCCCAACACTTAACCCTAATCCTATCCCTTAACCCTAACCCTAACCCTAATGCTAACCCCAAAACGTAACCCTAACTGTGACCAGTAAACCTAACCCTAACCTGTAACACAAACCATAGCACATAACTCTAACCCTAAAACTAACTCTAACCGAAACCCTAAACCCTAACTCTTAACCTTAACCCTAAACGTTAACTCTCACGCTAACCTTTAATCCTAACCCTAATCCTAATCTTCAACCCTAAACCTAACACTTAACCCTAACCCTGTACCAAACCCTAACCCCTCATCTTAACCCTAACCGTAAACCTGAACCCTAAACCAAAGTGTAACCATTAAACCTAAGAGTAACCTTTAACCCTAACCCTATTCCCTAACCCTAAGCCCTCACCCTAACACTAAACTTCATCCTTAACCCTAACCAGAATCCTAACCCTAAATCTAATTCTCAGACTTCTTGCTTTCTTAGAGTTTAGAAAGCCTGCATTCCTCCCATGCCATGCGTGAAAGGAGGCTCTAACACTGTGTCCTGCATGAAACCCACGGGCCCATACCCAGAGTATGATAGAGTGGGTTCCCGGGTACAATCCCAGCCCCCTAAACTCCCCCCGCCCGCCTAATGCAGACAGGGCCCGTGCGCTAAGCATAAACAATACCTTTAACAGATAACCCTAACCTTGAACATAACACCCAACCCTGTTCCTATTTCTCCCCTTAACACGTAAACCGGATTCAGAATATGGCGGAGTGGCGGTGACTGCTTGGATCTGCGCTCCGGCGACGAACCGTGGATCCGGACCTGCCACAACGCTAGAGGACCGCTCCCACACAGGAACAGCGGTGTGAATCCACGGAGAATCAGCGTGGGACAAACAGAGCAAGTGAGGTCTGAGGTGAACAGATATTAAGATCGCGGAACTCTGCGGAAGGCGCGGAACAGACAGTAGCCAGTGGAGCGCAGGCGGCTGCGCCCGCCCCCAGGTGGGGCGGGGGCAGTCTTTAGGAAAAGCGGCTTGTGCTCCTCACTGACCTCCACCCCCAATTGCTTGGAGACCCCCTCGCAAGCCAGAGCAGAATCTCCGAGCGAGACGTAGGGCATTGCAGACAGGAACTTTTTCGGGAGAATAGCTTGGAACCTGGGAAGTCTCGGCTGAGACAGTCCTTAGCGAGAAGGGACGGACCTGTGCCAGGGGGGAGGGGCACGATCAATCCCCGATCAGCGAATTGCGCTGTACCTCTGCGCTACTTTTGTCGGTGGTTCTTCAGCCGGTGGCCCCCGGCGGCTTTGCCCGCCAAACCCCCCCGGCAGCGGCGGTCCCTGGTCTCTGCCTGCCGGGGAGCCGGTCCCCCTCCGACCCCGGAGCGCTGCGGGCGCCATCTTGAAAGCAAAGTCGGAACCGCTCGGGAGCCATAAGGTGCCCAGCAGCTCTCTGTCCCCGGCGGCCCCCGCTGGTCTCTGGGCCCGCGCCATCTCCGCCGGCGGCACTCGGCGTGAAGGGGCGGAGCTGCGCTAAGACTTAAAATAAACACTGAGTTGCCGCTCCGGAACCAACGGAGCCGGCGTGAAGGGGCGGAGCTGCGCTAAGACGTAAAATAAACACTGAGTTGCCGCTCCGGAACCAATGGAGCGGGCGTGAAGGGGCGGAGCTGCGCTAAGGCGCAAAAACACGATCATTGAGCCGCTGAACTGTATACTTCAGAATTGTGTATCCCTTCGTTTAGTGATGCGTTGTGGTGTTGTGTAGCTCTGTTTTTGTTCTTTTGTGTTTGTGTTTTCGCTGTTTCTGGGTTAGGTCTCTTTGTGTTATTTGTTAGTTTAGTTTTTGTTTTTGTCTTTGTTTTTTTTTATTTTTTTTTTATTTTTTTATTTTTTATTTTTTTATTTTATTTTTATTTTTTTTTTCTTTTTTTCCTCTTCTCTTCTCCTTTTCTGTTCTCTTTCCTTTTCTTCTCCTTCTGTTCTTTCTTTTCACTTCTTTTTTTTTTCTTTTCTTTTCTTTTTTCTTTTTCCTTATTTCTTCTCTCTTTTTGCCTTCTAACTGGGAACCCACGCTGAGCTTGGGAACGGGCCAGGCCCCTGGCTCTGGTACATACCGGAACCTGAGTAGTCACTCCCAACGCCGGCGATCTACGGGCGCGCAATAGCCATCTTGGGGCCCACAGCCAAGTCACTGCGGAGCAATAGGGTGCCAAGAGGCTCCCTGGACGGCCCCCTCCCCAGGTCCACAGACCTTATATAGGGTCCCCACCCACGTCTAAACATTGACTACTTCTCCAGAAGCGAGAGTGTGGAGCCTGGTCCCTGGGGACATTGGGCCAAGGCAGACTTTTGCCTGTGGGAGTTGCGGCAAATGGGGCGCTGAGCGAGCGAGGGCACCATCCACTCCCCACAACTAGTATTTTTCCTGCAGATAGAGACAGAAACCACCCCTATAGAGGAAGAACCAAAGGGAAACAAACAAACAAAGAGAATTTTGGCCCACTACTAGTGTGGACCCTGCCTGCCCTCTGAAAGACTACAACACAGTGTCCTAACTCACCAAAGCAGTCTTGGATCACTCCAATCCTCTAGGATTGGACCCATCAGAAGCAGTCCCCCAACTGAAATAGAAAAATTTCTAAACAATTCACAACAGTCTTCCCCTCTTGCCAAAGGAAGCAATATACCTAGACTACTCCACAGCCTAAGAATAGAGCACAGAGAGTGCTGTTAACCAGACTAAATCTATAAGTAAAGATCCAACGATTAATCTAGATGGGAAGGGCCCAGCGAAAAAACACAGGAAGCACAAAGAATCAAACAGAAAGCTCACCCCCAAAGAGAAATACCAGCTCTCAACCATTTGACACAAACCAGACTCAAAACACCAACATGTCACAGGAAGAATTCCAATTATGGATCATAAACAAGCTAAATAATATACAAGAATCAATGGACAGACAACACAAGGAAAATGCAAAAAAAATTCAGGATTTGGAGGAAAAATTCACTAAAGAAATTGAAATATTGAAGAAAAACCAAACTGAACTCCTAGAAATGAAGAATTCACTCAGAGAGCTACAAAACACTGTGGAAAGTCTCAAAAGCAGGGTAGATCAAACAGAGGAAAGAATTTCAGAAATTGAAGATAACTCCTTTCAACTAAATAAGTCAGTCACAGAGATAGATCAAAAAAGTAAGAGAAATGATCTGAGTCTTCAAGAAATGTGGGATTATGTGAAGAAACCTAACTTGAGACTTATTGGCATCCCTGAGGGTGAAGAAGACAATAAGCAAGGGTTGGACAAGCTATTTGAAGACATAATCGAGGAAAATTTTCCAGGCCTTGCCAATACTCTAGACATACAGATTCAAGAAGCTCAAAGGACCCCTGGGAGATTCATAGCAAATAGGAAAACACCACGCCACGTAGTCATCAGGCTGACCAAAATATCCACTAAAGAGTCCCTTCTCCGAGCTGTAAGGAGAAGGAAACAGGTAACTTACAAAGGAAAACCCATCAGAATTACGCCAGATTTCTCAGCTGAAACCTTACAAGCAAGAAGAGCTTGGGGCCCCATTTTCACGCTTCTGAAACAGAATAATGCCCAGCCTAGAATCTTGTACCCAGCTAAGCTAAGTTTTCTATACGAAGGAGAAATCAAGACATTCTCAGATAAACAAAGGTTGAGGGAATTCACCAAGACAAGACCAGCCCTGCAAGAAGTACTCAAAAGAGAGTTACACACGGACCAGCACAAGAAAGATCCACGAATGTAAAACTACTCAAGAGCTAAAGATCAAATTCCAGATACCACAATGGCTCAGGAGAGAAAATATTGCAATGAAGTTCTACCCAACAAGCTGAACAAAAAACCGTCTCACTTATCAGTTTTCTCAATAAATGTGAATGGCTTGAATTCCCCGCTCAAGAGACATAGACTGTCCCAATGGATAAAAAAGCACAAGCCAAGTATCTGCTGTCTCCAAGAAACCCACCTAATGAGCAAAGATGCATTTAGACTGAAACCCACCTAATGAGCAAAGATGCATTTAGACTGAAAGTAAAAGGATGGAAATCGGTATTTCAAGCAAACGGTAACGAAAAGAAAGCTGGTGTGGCAATCTTAATTTCCAATAACTTAGCTTTCAAACCAACAAAAATAATAAAAGACAAAAATGGCTACTACATACTGGTCAAGGGCACAATTCAACAAGAAGCCATGACTATACTCAATATATATGCACCCAACCTAGGTGCACCTAGATTCATAAAGCAAACCCTACTAGATCTGAACCAGATGATAGATAATAATACTGTAATAGCTGGAGACTTTAACACCCCACTGACAGTACAGGACAGATCCTCTAAACAGAAAATAAACAAAGACATAATGGACCTAAATAGAATGCTAGAACAAATGGGCATGGCTGACATCTATAGGACATTCTACCCAAAGTCCACAGAATATACATTCTTCTCATCAGCTCACGGGACATTCTCTAAGATTGACCATGTCCTAGGACATAAATCATGTCTTCAAAAATTCAAAAAAATAGAAATTATACCATGCATCTTCTCAGATCACAGCGGAATAAAAGTAACAATGATCACAAACAGAAACCCTCACTCTTACTCAAAGTCATGGAAGCTAAATAACCTTCTCCTGAATAATTATTCTATAAAAGAAGAAATCAAGATGGAAATCAAAAATTTCTTTGAATTAAATGACAATGGAGATACAACTTATCAAAATCTAAGGGATGCAGCTAAAGCAGTCCTGAGAGGAAAATTCATATCCATAAATGCCTATATCAAAAAGACAGAAAACATGCAAATAGACAACCTAACGAATAGACTCAAAGAGCTGGAGAAAGAAGAACAGAACGATTCCAAACCCAGCAGAAGGCGAGAAATTACTAAGATCAAATCAGAACTAAATGAAAAAGACAACAAAGAAACTATAAGGGAAATTAATAAAACAAAAAGTTGGTTCTTTGAAAAGATAAACAAAATAGACACACCTCTGGCTAGACTAACCAAGAGCACAAAAGTAAAATCTCTAATAACCTCCATTAGGAACATGAAAGGAGAAATCACAACCGATGCTACAGAGATACAAGATATCATCTATGAATTCTACAAAAATCTTTATGCACACAAACTGGAGAACGTGGAGGAAATGGACAAATTTTTAGAGACACATAGTCTTCCCAGGCTCAACCAGGAAGAAACAGAGTACCTGAACAGACCAATATCAAGAACTGAAATCGAAACAGCAATAAAAAACCTTCCCAAAAAGAAAAGCCCTGGTCCAGATGGGTTCACACCTGAATTTTACCATACATACAAAGAAGAACTGGTGCCCATCCTACATAAACTATTCTCCAATATTGAGAAGGATGGAGTTCTCCCAAACACGTTCTACCAAGCCAATATAACATTAATACCAAAGCCTGGAAAGGACTCAACAAAAATAGAGAACTACAGACCAATTTCCCTCATGAATATAGATGCAAAAATTTTCAATAAAATACTAGCAAATCGAATCCAAGTACTTATCAAAAAAGTAATCCACCACGACCAAGTGGGCTTCATCCCCGAGATGCAGGGGTGGTTCAACATACGTAAATCTATAAATGTAATTCACCACATAAATAGAAGCAAAAACAAAAATCATATGATACTCTCATTAGATGCAGAAAAAGCATTTGACAAAATTCAACACCCTTTTATGATAAAAACGCTTAACAAAATAGGCATTGATGGAACCTACCTAAAAATGATACAAGCCATATATGACAAACCCACAGCCAACATCATACTGAATGGGGAAAAACTGAAAGCACTCCCACTTAGAACTGGAACCAGACAGGGCTGCCCATTGTCTCCATTACTTTTCAACATAGTATTGGAAGTCCTTGCGAGAGCTATCAGGCACGAGAGCAAAATCAAGGGAGTCCAAATAGGGAAGGAAGAGATCAAACTCTCACTTTTTGCTGATGATATGATGTTATATCTGGAAAACCCCCAGGATTCAACCAAGAGACTCCTGGAATTGATTAACGAATACAGCAAAGTCTCAGGCTACAAAATTAATATACACAAATCAGAGGCATTTATATATGCCAATAACAGTCAATCGGAAAACCAAATTAAAGACTCAATACCCTTCAAAATAGCAACAAAGAAAATAAAATATCTAGGTATATATCTAACTAAAGAGGTAAAGGACCTCTATAAGGAAAACTATGAAACACTGAGAAAAGAAATAGCAGAACTTGCAAATAGATGGAAAAATATACCATGCTCGTGGATCGGAAGAATCAACATTGTTAAAATGTCTATACTACCCAAAGTGATCTACAAATTCAATGCAATCCCTATTAAATTACCAACAACATTCTTTACAGACATAGAGAAAATAATTATACAATTTGTATGGAATCAAAGAAGACCCCGTATAGCAAAAGCAATTTTAAGCAATAAAAACAAAATGGGAGGTATTAATTTGCCAGACCTCAAACTATATTATAAGGCCGTGGTTCTTAAAACAGCCTGGTATTGGCACAAGTGCAGGGACACAGACCAGTGGAACACAACAGAAAATCCAAATATAGAACCATCCTCATATAGTCACCTAATTTTTGACAAAGCGGGAAAGAATATACTCCGGGGACAAGAATCCCTATTCAACAAATGGTGCTGGGAGAATTGGTTAGCCACTTGCAGAAGAATGAAACAGGACCCACAGCTTTCACCTCTCACAAAAATCAAATCACGGTGGATAACAGACTTAAACCTTAGGCGTGATACAATCAGAATTCTAGAAGAAAATGTAGGAAAGACTCTTACAGACATTGGCCTAGGCAAAGAATTTATGAAGAAGACCCCCAAGGCAATCAGAGCAGCAACAAAAATAAATGAATGGGACATGATTAAACTAAAAAGCTTCTGCACAGCCAAAGAAACAGTCCAGAGAATAAACAGATCACCTACAGAATGGGAAAAAATTTTTGCATACTACACATCAGATAAAGGACTGATAACAAGAATCTATTTAGAACTCAGGAAAATCAGCAAGAAAAAATCAAGCAACCCTATCAAAAAGTGGGCAAAGGACATGAATAGAAATTTTTCAAAAGAAGATATAAAAATGGCTAACAAACATATGAAAAAGTGTTCAACATCTCTAATCATCAGGGAAATGCAAATCAAAAACACAATGAGATATCACTTAACCCCAGTGAGAATGGCCTTTATCAAAAAAACCCAAAACAACACATGTTGGCGTGGGTGTGGAGAGACAGGAACACTAATACACTGCTGGTGGGACTGCAAACTAGTACAACCCCTGTGGAAAGCATTATGGAGGTATCTTTAACAGATTCAAGTAGACCTGCCATTTGACCCAGCAATCCCATTACTGGGCATATACCCAAAGGAAAAAAGGTCATTCTATAACAAAGGCACGTGTACCCAAATGTTTATAGCAGCACAATTCACAATAGCAAAGATGTGGAAACAACCCAAATGCCCATCAATAAATGATTGGATTAGTAAGCTGTGGTATATGTATACCATGGAATATTACTCAGCTATAAGGAATGATGAAGATACGACATCTCTATGGTTCTCCTGGAGAGAGTTGGAACCCATTATATTAAGTGAAGTATCCCACGAATGGAAAAACAAGCATCACATGTACTCACCAAAAAATTGGTTTCCCTGATCATCACCTAAATACAAATCTGGGAATGACACCAATTGGACATCAGACTGAGGTGGGGGGTGGGGGAGGGGATGGGGGTATGCCTACACAATGAGTGCATTGCACACCGTTTGGGGAGTGGTAACACTTGAAGGTGCTGACTCGGGAAAGGGGGGGTGGGGAAAAAAATATGAAACTATTGTTTTTAACTTGCACTGTTCACTTAATAATTTATCATGAATATTTCCCATATTATTTCATACCATTGTACAAGAAATAATGTATACAATATGAGGACATACTGTATCTAACAAGATATACTGTTAGACTCTTTGATTCTGTAAAACTAAATTGAAAAAAAATACATATATAATAAAAAAATAAAAAAAAATAAAAGAAAACACGTAAACCTCACCGTGCGCCTAACTTTAACCTCTTATCCTAACGTTAATGCATAACCCATTTCCTGAGAACAACCCCTATCCCATAATTCTAACCCTATCTCCTAGTCATCACTGTGACACCTAATCCCTAACCCTAATTCTAAACCGCTAACCCTAACCGTAACCCTACCTACAACCCTAACACTGACAGTAACCCTTACTTCTAACCCCAACGCTATGCCTAACAAAATCCCTAACCCTTGAACCTAACCCTTCACCCTAACCCCTAAGCCTTACCATAACCCTTAACCCTAATCCTAATCCTAACCATTAAACCTAACCCTAGCTCTTAAAGCTAACCCTAAACCTTACCCTCACGACTAGACCTAACCCTGACACTAACCTAACACCTAACCCTAACCAGAAACCCTAAAGCTAACCCTGAAACCTATCCCTAACCCTAGCAGTAAACTTTAACCCTAAACCTAAGCCCAACCCGTAACACTAATCCTATCATTTTACCCTAAAACTAACCCCTAAACCTAACCCCTATACCTCACCCTAACTCTAACCCCAATCCTAATTCTAACCGTACCCCTTCATAAAAAACTAACTCCTAACCGCTAACCCTAACAATAACCAAAAACCCTAATCACTAATCCCTAACCCTAACGCTTAACCTTTACCCTGACCGTTAACCCTCACCCTAAATCTTAACACTGACCCTAACCTTAACCTTTAACTCTAAGCCTAACCCTTAACCCTACAGTAAGGAAGACCCTTAATGCTAATGGGATCCCTTCTCCCTAACCCTAACACTACATCTAAAAATAACCCTAACCTTGGATCCTTAAACCTAACCCCTAACACTTACTTTAACCCCAAACCCTAACCCTAATCCTAAGCATTAAACCTAACCCTATCTCTTAACCCTAACGCTAGCCCTTACCCTAACGCCTAGATCTTACCCTAAATTTAACCTACCGCCTAATCCTAACCTTAAGCCCTAATGCTAACACTAACCCTGAACACTAAACCTACCCGTAACCCTTAACACTAACCCTATCCGTGAACCTTAACCCTGACCCTAACCATTACCCGCACCCAAGCATTTAACCCTGACCCTAACCCTAATCCTTAATGCTAACCCTAACACTAAACCCTAACCCTAAGCCCAACACTTATCCCTAATCCTATCCCTTAACCCTAACCTTAACCCTAATGCTACCCCCTAAACGTAACCCTAACCTTGACCAGTAAACCTAACCCTAACCTCTAACACAAACCATTGCACATAACTCTAACCCTAAAACTAATCCTAACCCTAACCCTAACCCTAAAGCCTAACTCTTAACCTTAACCCTAAGGGTTAACTCTCACGCTAACCTTTAATCCTAACCCTAATCCTAATCTTCAACCCTAAACCTAACACTTAACCCTACCACTGTACCAAACCCTAACCCCTCATCTTAACCCTAACCGTAAACCTCAAACCTAAACCAAAGTGTAACCGTTAAACCTAAGAGTAACCTTTAACCCTAACCCTATTCCCTAACCCTAAGCCCTCACCCTAACACTAAACTTCATCCTTAACCCTAACCATAATCCTAACCCTAAATCTAATTCTCAGACTTTTGCTTTCTTAGAGTTTAGAAAGCCTGCAATCCTCCCATGCCATGCGTGAAAGGAGGCTCTAACACTGTGTCCTGCATGAAACCCACGGGCCCATACCCAGAGTATGATAGAGTGGGTTCCCGGGTACAATCCCAGCCCCCTAAACTCCCCCCGCCCGCCTAATGCAGACAGGGCCCGTGCGCTAAGCATAAACAATACCTTTAACAGATAACCCTAACCCTGAACATAACACCCAACCCTGTTTCTATTTCTCCCCTTAACACGTAAACCTCACCGTGTTCCTAACTTTAACCTCTTATCCTAACGTTAATGCATAACCCATTTCCTGAGAAAAACCCCTATCCCATAATTCTAACCCTATCTCCTAGTCATCACTGTGACACCTAATCCCTAACCCTAATTCTAAACCGCTAACCCTAACCGTAACCCTACCTACAACCCTAACACTGACAGTAACCCTTACTTCTAACCCCAACGCTATGCCTAACAAAAACCCTAACCCTTGACCCTAACCCTTCACCCTAACCCCTAAGCCTTACCCTAACCCTTAACCCTAATCCTAATCCTAAACATTAAACCTAACCCTAGCTCTTAAAGCTAACCCTAAACCTTACCCTCACGACTAGACCTAACCCTGACACTAACCTAACACCTAACCCTAACCAGAACCCCTAAAGCTAACCCTGAACCCTATCCCTAACCCCAGCAGTAAACTTTAACCCTAAACCTAAGCCCAACCCGTAACCCTAATCCTATCCTTTTACCCTAAAACTAACCCCTAAACCTAAACCCTAAACCTCACCCTAACTCTAACCCCAATCCTAATTCTAACAATACCCTTCATAAAACACTAACTCCTAACCGCTAACCCTAACACTAACCAAAAACCCTAATCACTAATCCCTAACCCTAACGCTTAACCTTTACCCTAACCGTTAACCCTCACCCTAAATCTTAACACTGACCCTAACCTTAACCTTTAACTCTAAGCCTAACCCTTAACCCTACAGTAAGGAAGACCCTTAATGCTAATGGGATCCCTTATCCCTAACCCTAACACTACAGCTAAAAATAACCCTAACCTTGGATCCTTAAACCTAACCCCTAACACTTACTTTAACCCCAAACCCTAACCCTTATCCTAAGCATTAAACCTTACCCTATCTCTTAACCCTAACGCTAGCCCTTACCCTAACGCCTAGATCTAACCCTAAATCTAACCTACCGCCTAATCCTAACCTTAAGCCCTAATGCTAACACTAACCCTAAACCCTAAACCTACCCGTAACCCTTAACACTAACCCTATCCCTGAACCTTAACCCTGACCCTAACCATTACCCGCACCCAAGCATTTAACCCTGGTTCTAACCCTAATCCTTAATGATAAACCTAACACTAAACCCTAAACCTA
Organism: Eulemur rufifrons; assembly: GCF_041146395.1. Classification (NCBI taxonomy): domain Eukaryota; kingdom Metazoa; phylum Chordata; class Mammalia; order Primates; family Lemuridae; genus Eulemur; species Eulemur rufifrons. The sequence goes on along the minus strand of NW_027182858.1, from coordinate 298,668 downwards.
AGCCCAACACTTAACCCTAATCCTATCCCTTAACCCTAACCCTAAACCTAATGCTACCCCCTAAACGTAACCCTAACCGTGACCAGTAAACCTAACCCTAACCTCTAACACAAACCATAGCACATAACTCTAACCCTAAAACTAACCCTAACCCTAACCCTAACCCTGAACATAACAGCCAACCCTGTTCCTAATTCTCCCCTTAACACGTAAACCTCACCGTGCGCCTAACTTTAACCTCTTATCCTAACGTTAATGCATAACCCATTTCCTGAGAACAACCCCTATCCCATAATTCTAACCCTATCTCCTAGTCATCACTGTGACAACTAATCCCTAACCCTAATTCTAAACCGCTAACCCTAACCGTAACCCTACCTACAACCCTAACACTGACAGTAACCCTTACTTCTAACCCCAACGCTATGCCTAACAAAAACCCTAACCCTTGACCCTAACCCTTCACCCTAACCCCTAAGCCTTACCCTAACCCTTAACCCTAATCCTAATCCTAACCATTAAACCTAACCCTAGCTCTTAAAGCTAACCCTAAACCTTACCCTCACGACTAGACCTAACCCTGACACTAACCTAACACCTAACCCTAACCAGAACCCCTAAAGCTAACCCTGAACCCTATCCCTAACCCTAGCAGTAACCTTTAACCCTAAACCTAAGCCCAACCCGTAACCCTAATCCTATCCTTTTACCCTAAAACTAACCCCTAAACCTAACCCCTATACCTCACCCTAACTCTAACGCCAATCCTAATTCTAACCATACCCCTTCATAAAACACTAACTCCTAACCGCTAACCCTAACACTAACCAAAAACCCTAATCACTAATCCCTAACCCTAACGCTTAACCTTTACCCTAACCGTTAACCCTCACCCTAAATCTTAACCCTCACCCTAACCTTAACCTTTAACTCGAAGCCTAACACTTAACCCTACAGTAAGGAAGACCCTTAATGCTTATGGGAACCCTTATCCCTAACCCTAACACTACAGCTAAAAATAACCCTAACCTTGGATCCTTAAACCTAACCCCTAACACTTACTTTAACCCCAAACCCTAACCCTAATCCTAAGCTTTAAACCTAACCCTATCTCTTAATCCTAACGCTAGCCCTTACCCTAACGCCTAGATCTAACCCTAAATCTAACCTACCGCCTAATCCTAACCTTAAGCCCTAATGCTAACACTAACCCTGAACCCTAAACCTACCCGTAACCCTTAACACTAACCCTATCCGTGAAGCTTAACCCTGACCCTAACCATTACCCGCACCCAAGCATTTAAACCTGACCTTAACCCTAACCCTTAATGCTAACCCTAACACTTAACCCTAACCCTAAGCCCAACACTTAACCCTAATCCTATCCCTTAACCCTAACCCTAACCCTAATGCTAACCCCAAAACGTAACCCTAACTGTGACCAGTAAACCTAACCCTAACCTGTAACACAAACCATAGCACATAACTCTAACCCTAAAACTAACTCTAACCGAAACCCTAAACCCTAACTCTTAACCTTAACCCTAAACGTTAACTCTCACGCTAACCTTTAATCCTAACCCTAATCCTAATCTTCAACCCTAAACCTAACACTTAACCCTAACCCTGTACCAAACCCTAACCCCTCATCTTAACCCTAACCGTAAACCTGAACCCTAAACCAAAGTGTAACCATTAAACCTAAGAGTAACCTTTAACCCTAACCCTATTCCCTAACCCTAAGCCCTCACCCTAACACTAAACTTCATCCTTAACCCTAACCAGAATCCTAACCCTAAATCTAATTCTCAGACTTCTTGCTTTCTTAGAGTTTAGAAAGCCTGCATTCCTCCCATGCCATGCGTGAAAGGAGGCTCTAACACTGTGTCCTGCATGAAACCCACGGGCCCATACCCAGAGTATGATAGAGTGGGTTCCCGGGTACAATCCCAGCCCCCTAAACTCCCCCCGCCCGCCTAATGCAGACAGGGCCCGTGCGCTAAGCATAAACAATACCTTTAACAGATAACCCTAACCTTGAACATAACACCCAACCCTGTTCCTATTTCTCCCCTTAACACGTAAACCGGATTCAGAATATGGCGGAGTGGCGGTGACTGCTTGGATCTGCGCTCCGGCGACGAACCGTGGATCCGGACCTGCCACAACGCTAGAGGACCGCTCCCACACAGGAACAGCGGTGTGAATCCACGGAGAATCAGCGTGGGACAAACAGAGCAAGTGAGGTCTGAGGTGAACAGATATTAAGATCGCGGAACTCTGCGGAAGGCGCGGAACAGACAGTAGCCAGTGGAGCGCAGGCGGCTGCGCCCGCCCCCAGGTGGGGCGGGGGCAGTCTTTAGGAAAAGCGGCTTGTGCTCCTCACTGACCTCCACCCCCAATTGCTTGGAGACCCCCTCGCAAGCCAGAGCAGAATCTCCGAGCGAGACGTAGGGCATTGCAGACAGGAACTTTTTCGGGAGAATAGCTTGGAACCTGGGAAGTCTCGGCTGAGACAGTCCTTAGCGAGAAGGGACGGACCTGTGCCAGGGGGGAGGGGCACGATCAATCCCCGATCAGCGAATTGCGCTGTACCTCTGCGCTACTTTTGTCGGTGGTTCTTCAGCCGGTGGCCCCCGGCGGCTTTGCCCGCCAAACCCCCCCGGCAGCGGCGGTCCCTGGTCTCTGCCTGCCGGGGAGCCGGTCCCCCTCCGACCCCGGAGCGCTGCGGGCGCCATCTTGAAAGCAAAGTCGGAACCGCTCGGGAGCCATAAGGTGCCCAGCAGCTCTCTGTCCCCGGCGGCCCCCGCTGGTCTCTGGGCCCGCGCCATCTCCGCCGGCGGCACTCGGCGTGAAGGGGCGGAGCTGCGCTAAGACTTAAAATAAACACTGAGTTGCCGCTCCGGAACCAACGGAGCCGGCGTGAAGGGGCGGAGCTGCGCTAAGACGTAAAATAAACACTGAGTTGCCGCTCCGGAACCAATGGAGCGGGCGTGAAGGGGCGGAGCTGCGCTAAGGCGCAAAAACACGATCATTGAGCCGCTGAACTGTATACTTCAGAATTGTGTATCCCTTCGTTTAGTGATGCGTTGTGGTGTTGTGTAGCTCTGTTTTTGTTCTTTTGTGTTTGTGTTTTCGCTGTTTCTGGGTTAGGTCTCTTTGTGTTATTTGTTAGTTTAGTTTTTGTTTTTGTCTTTGTTTTTTTTTATTTTTTTTTTATTTTTTTATTTTTTATTTTTTTATTTTATTTTTATTTTTTTTTTCTTTTTTTCCTCTTCTCTTCTCCTTTTCTGTTCTCTTTCCTTTTCTTCTCCTTCTGTTCTTTCTTTTCACTTCTTTTTTTTTTCTTTTCTTTTCTTTTTTCTTTTTCCTTATTTCTTCTCTCTTTTTGCCTTCTAACTGGGAACCCACGCTGAGCTTGGGAACGGGCCAGGCCCCTGGCTCTGGTACATACCGGAACCTGAGTAGTCACTCCCAACGCCGGCGATCTACGGGCGCGCAATAGCCATCTTGGGGCCCACAGCCAAGTCACTGCGGAGCAATAGGGTGCCAAGAGGCTCCCTGGACGGCCCCCTCCCCAGGTCCACAGACCTTATATAGGGTCCCCACCCACGTCTAAACATTGACTACTTCTCCAGAAGCGAGAGTGTGGAGCCTGGTCCCTGGGGACATTGGGCCAAGGCAGACTTTTGCCTGTGGGAGTTGCGGCAAATGGGGCGCTGAGCGAGCGAGGGCACCATCCACTCCCCACAACTAGTATTTTTCCTGCAGATAGAGACAGAAACCACCCCTATAGAGGAAGAACCAAAGGGAAACAAACAAACAAAGAGAATTTTGGCCCACTACTAGTGTGGACCCTGCCTGCCCTCTGAAAGACTACAACACAGTGTCCTAACTCACCAAAGCAGTCTTGGATCACTCCAATCCTCTAGGATTGGACCCATCAGAAGCAGTCCCCCAACTGAAATAGAAAAATTTCTAAACAATTCACAACAGTCTTCCCCTCTTGCCAAAGGAAGCAATATACCTAGACTACTCCACAGCCTAAGAATAGAGCACAGAGAGTGCTGTTAACCAGACTAAATCTATAAGTAAAGATCCAACGATTAATCTAGATGGGAAGGGCCCAGCGAAAAAACACAGGAAGCACAAAGAATCAAACAGAAAGCTCACCCCCAAAGAGAAATACCAGCTCTCAACCATTTGACACAAACCAGACTCAAAACACCAACATGTCACAGGAAGAATTCCAATTATGGATCATAAACAAGCTAAATAATATACAAGAATCAATGGACAGACAACACAAGGAAAATGCAAAAAAAATTCAGGATTTGGAGGAAAAATTCACTAAAGAAATTGAAATATTGAAGAAAAACCAAACTGAACTCCTAGAAATGAAGAATTCACTCAGAGAGCTACAAAACACTGTGGAAAGTCTCAAAAGCAGGGTAGATCAAACAGAGGAAAGAATTTCAGAAATTGAAGATAACTCCTTTCAACTAAATAAGTCAGTCACAGAGATAGATCAAAAAAGTAAGAGAAATGATCTGAGTCTTCAAGAAATGTGGGATTATGTGAAGAAACCTAACTTGAGACTTATTGGCATCCCTGAGGGTGAAGAAGACAATAAGCAAGGGTTGGACAAGCTATTTGAAGACATAATCGAGGAAAATTTTCCAGGCCTTGCCAATACTCTAGACATACAGATTCAAGAAGCTCAAAGGACCCCTGGGAGATTCATAGCAAATAGGAAAACACCACGCCACGTAGTCATCAGGCTGACCAAAATATCCACTAAAGAGTCCCTTCTCCGAGCTGTAAGGAGAAGGAAACAGGTAACTTACAAAGGAAAACCCATCAGAATTACGCCAGATTTCTCAGCTGAAACCTTACAAGCAAGAAGAGCTTGGGGCCCCATTTTCACGCTTCTGAAACAGAATAATGCCCAGCCTAGAATCTTGTACCCAGCTAAGCTAAGTTTTCTATACGAAGGAGAAATCAAGACATTCTCAGATAAACAAAGGTTGAGGGAATTCACCAAGACAAGACCAGCCCTGCAAGAAGTACTCAAAAGAGAGTTACACACGGACCAGCACAAGAAAGATCCACGAATGTAAAACTACTCAAGAGCTAAAGATCAAATTCCAGATACCACAATGGCTCAGGAGAGAAAATATTGCAATGAAGTTCTACCCAACAAGCTGAACAAAAAACCGTCTCACTTATCAGTTTTCTCAATAAATGTGAATGGCTTGAATTCCCCGCTCAAGAGACATAGACTGTCCCAATGGATAAAAAAGCACAAGCCAAGTATCTGCTGTCTCCAAGAAACCCACCTAATGAGCAAAGATGCATTTAGACTGAAACCCACCTAATGAGCAAAGATGCATTTAGACTGAAAGTAAAAGGATGGAAATCGGTATTTCAAGCAAACGGTAACGAAAAGAAAGCTGGTGTGGCAATCTTAATTTCCAATAACTTAGCTTTCAAACCAACAAAAATAATAAAAGACAAAAATGGCTACTACATACTGGTCAAGGGCACAATTCAACAAGAAGCCATGACTATACTCAATATATATGCACCCAACCTAGGTGCACCTAGATTCATAAAGCAAACCCTACTAGATCTGAACCAGATGATAGATAATAATACTGTAATAGCTGGAGACTTTAACACCCCACTGACAGTACAGGACAGATCCTCTAAACAGAAAATAAACAAAGACATAATGGACCTAAATAGAATGCTAGAACAAATGGGCATGGCTGACATCTATAGGACATTCTACCCAAAGTCCACAGAATATACATTCTTCTCATCAGCTCACGGGACATTCTCTAAGATTGACCATGTCCTAGGACATAAATCATGTCTTCAAAAATTCAAAAAAATAGAAATTATACCATGCATCTTCTCAGATCACAGCGGAATAAAAGTAACAATGATCACAAACAGAAACCCTCACTCTTACTCAAAGTCATGGAAGCTAAATAACCTTCTCCTGAATAATTATTCTATAAAAGAAGAAATCAAGATGGAAATCAAAAATTTCTTTGAATTAAATGACAATGGAGATACAACTTATCAAAATCTAAGGGATGCAGCTAAAGCAGTCCTGAGAGGAAAATTCATATCCATAAATGCCTATATCAAAAAGACAGAAAACATGCAAATAGACAACCTAACGAATAGACTCAAAGAGCTGGAGAAAGAAGAACAGAACGATTCCAAACCCAGCAGAAGGCGAGAAATTACTAAGATCAAATCAGAACTAAATGAAAAAGACAACAAAGAAACTATAAGGGAAATTAATAAAACAAAAAGTTGGTTCTTTGAAAAGATAAACAAAATAGACACACCTCTGGCTAGACTAACCAAGAGCACAAAAGTAAAATCTCTAATAACCTCCATTAGGAACATGAAAGGAGAAATCACAACCGATGCTACAGAGATACAAGATATCATCTATGAATTCTACAAAAATCTTTATGCACACAAACTGGAGAACGTGGAGGAAATGGACAAATTTTTAGAGACACATAGTCTTCCCAGGCTCAACCAGGAAGAAACAGAGTACCTGAACAGACCAATATCAAGAACTGAAATCGAAACAGCAATAAAAAACCTTCCCAAAAAGAAAAGCCCTGGTCCAGATGGGTTCACACCTGAATTTTACCATACATACAAAGAAGAACTGGTGCCCATCCTACATAAACTATTCTCCAATATTGAGAAGGATGGAGTTCTCCCAAACACGTTCTACCAAGCCAATATAACATTAATACCAAAGCCTGGAAAGGACTCAACAAAAATAGAGAACTACAGACCAATTTCCCTCATGAATATAGATGCAAAAATTTTCAATAAAATACTAGCAAATCGAATCCAAGTACTTATCAAAAAAGTAATCCACCACGACCAAGTGGGCTTCATCCCCGAGATGCAGGGGTGGTTCAACATACGTAAATCTATAAATGTAATTCACCACATAAATAGAAGCAAAAACAAAAATCATATGATACTCTCATTAGATGCAGAAAAAGCATTTGACAAAATTCAACACCCTTTTATGATAAAAACGCTTAACAAAATAGGCATTGATGGAACCTACCTAAAAATGATACAAGCCATATATGACAAACCCACAGCCAACATCATACTGAATGGGGAAAAACTGAAAGCACTCCCACTTAGAACTGGAACCAGACAGGGCTGCCCATTGTCTCCATTACTTTTCAACATAGTATTGGAAGTCCTTGCGAGAGCTATCAGGCACGAGAGCAAAATCAAGGGAGTCCAAATAGGGAAGGAAGAGATCAAACTCTCACTTTTTGCTGATGATATGATGTTATATCTGGAAAACCCCCAGGATTCAACCAAGAGACTCCTGGAATTGATTAACGAATACAGCAAAGTCTCAGGCTACAAAATTAATATACACAAATCAGAGGCATTTATATATGCCAATAACAGTCAATCGGAAAACCAAATTAAAGACTCAATACCCTTCAAAATAGCAACAAAGAAAATAAAATATCTAGGTATATATCTAACTAAAGAGGTAAAGGACCTCTATAAGGAAAACTATGAAACACTGAGAAAAGAAATAGCAGAACTTGCAAATAGATGGAAAAATATACCATGCTCGTGGATCGGAAGAATCAACATTGTTAAAATGTCTATACTACCCAAAGTGATCTACAAATTCAATGCAATCCCTATTAAATTACCAACAACATTCTTTACAGACATAGAGAAAATAATTATACAATTTGTATGGAATCAAAGAAGACCCCGTATAGCAAAAGCAATTTTAAGCAATAAAAACAAAATGGGAGGTATTAATTTGCCAGACCTCAAACTATATTATAAGGCCGTGGTTCTTAAAACAGCCTGGTATTGGCACAAGTGCAGGGACACAGACCAGTGGAACACAACAGAAAATCCAAATATAGAACCATCCTCATATAGTCACCTAATTTTTGACAAAGCGGGAAAGAATATACTCCGGGGACAAGAATCCCTATTCAACAAATGGTGCTGGGAGAATTGGTTAGCCACTTGCAGAAGAATGAAACAGGACCCACAGCTTTCACCTCTCACAAAAATCAAATCACGGTGGATAACAGACTTAAACCTTAGGCGTGATACAATCAGAATTCTAGAAGAAAATGTAGGAAAGACTCTTACAGACATTGGCCTAGGCAAAGAATTTATGAAGAAGACCCCCAAGGCAATCAGAGCAGCAACAAAAATAAATGAATGGGACATGATTAAACTAAAAAGCTTCTGCACAGCCAAAGAAACAGTCCAGAGAATAAACAGATCACCTACAGAATGGGAAAAAATTTTTGCATACTACACATCAGATAAAGGACTGATAACAAGAATCTATTTAGAACTCAGGAAAATCAGCAAGAAAAAATCAAGCAACCCTATCAAAAAGTGGGCAAAGGACATGAATAGAAATTTTTCAAAAGAAGATATAAAAATGGCTAACAAACATATGAAAAAGTGTTCAACATCTCTAATCATCAGGGAAATGCAAATCAAAAACACAATGAGATATCACTTAACCCCAGTGAGAATGGCCTTTATCAAAAAAACCCAAAACAACACATGTTGGCATGGGTGTGGAGAGACAGGAACACTAATACACTGCTGGTGGGACTGCAAACTAGTACAACCCCTGTGGAAAGCATTATGGAGGTATCTTTAACAGATTCAAGTAGACCTGCCATTTGACCCAGCAATCCCATTACTGGGCATATACCCAAAGGAAAAAAGGTCATTCTATAACAAAGGCACGTGTACCCAAATGTTTATAGCAGCACAATTCACAATAGCAAAGATGTGGAAACAACCCAAATGCCCATCAATAAATGATTGGATTAGTAAGCTGTGGTATATGTATACCATGGAATATTACTCAGCTATAAGGAATGATGAAGATACGACATCTCTATGGTTCTCCTGGAGAGAGTTGGAACCCATTATATTAAGTGAAGTATCCCACGAATGGAAAAACAAGCATCACATGTACTCACCAAAAAATTGGTTTCCCTGATCATCACCTAAATACAAATCTGGGAATGACACCAATTGGACATCAGACTGAGGTGGGGGGTGGGGGAGGGGATGGGGGTATGCCTACACAATGAGTGCATTGCACACCGTTTGGGGAGTGGTAACACTTGAAGGTGCTGACTCGGGAAAGGGGGGGTGGGGAAAAAAATATGAAACTATTGTTTTTAACTTGCACTGTTCACTTAATAATTTATCATGAATATTTCCCATATTATTTCATACCATTGTACAAGAAATAATGTATACAATATGAGGACATACTGTATCTAACAAGATATACTGTTAGACTCTTTGATTCTGTAAAACTAAATTGAAAAAAAATACATATATAATAAAAAAATAAAAAAAAATAAAAGAAAACACGTAAACCTCACCGTGCGCCTAACTTTAACCTCTTATCCTAACGTTAATGCATAACCCATTTCCTGAGAACAACCCCTATCCCATAATTCTAACCCTATCTCCTAGTCATCACTGTGACACCTAATCCCTAACCCTAATTCTAAACCGCTAACCCTAACCGTAACCCTACCTACAACCCTAACACTGACAGTAACCCTTACTTCTAACCCCAACGCTATGCCTAACAAAATCCCTAACCCTTGAACCTAACCCTTCACCCTAACCCCTAAGCCTTACCATAACCCTTAACCCTAATCCTAATCCTAACCATTAAACCTAACCCTAGCTCTTAAAGCTAACCCTAAACCTTACCCTCACGACTAGACCTAACCCTGACACTAACCTAACACCTAACCCTAACCAGAAACCCTAAAGCTAACCCTGAAACCTATCCCTAACCCTAGCAGTAAACTTTAACCCTAAACCTAAGCCCAACCCGTAACACTAATCCTATCATTTTACCCTAAAACTAACCCCTAAACCTAACCCCTATACCTCACCCTAACTCTAACCCCAATCCTAATTCTAACCGTACCCCTTCATAAAAAACTAACTCCTAACCGCTAACCCTAACAATAACCAAAAACCCTAATCACTAATCCCTAACCCTAACGCTTAACCTTTACCCTGACCGTTAACCCTCACCCTAAATCTTAACACTGACCCTAACCTTAACCTTTAACTCTAAGCCTAACCCTTAACCCTACAGTAAGGAAGACCCTTAATGCTAATGGGATCCCTTCTCCCTAACCCTAACACTACATCTAAAAATAACCCTAACCTTGGATCCTTAAACCTAACCCCTAACACTTACTTTAACCCCAAACCCTAACCCTAATCCTAAGCATTAAACCTAACCCTATCTCTTAACCCTAACGCTAGCCCTTACCCTAACGCCTAGATCTTACCCTAAATTTAACCTACCGCCTAATCCTAACCTTAAGCCCTAATGCTAACACTAACCCTGAACACTAAACCTACCCGTAACCCTTAACACTAACCCTATCCGTGAACCTTAACCCTGACCCTAACCATTACCCGCACCCAAGCATTTAACCCTGACCCTAACCCTAATCCTTAATGCTAACCCTAACACTAAACCCTAACCCTAAGCCCAACACTTATCCCTAATCCTATCCCTTAACCCTAACCTTAACCCTAATGCTACCCCCTAAACGTAACCCTAACCTTGACCAGTAAACCTAACCCTAACCTCTAACACAAACCATTGCACATAACTCTAACCCTAAAACTAATCCTAACCCTAACCCTAACCCTAAAGCCTAACTCTTAACCTTAACCCTAAGGGTTAACTCTCACGCTAACCTTTAATCCTAACCCTAATCCTAATCTTCAACCCTAAACCTAACACTTAACCCTACCACTGTACCAAACCCTAACCCCTCATCTTAACCCTAACCGTAAACCTCAAACCTAAACCAAAGTGTAACCGTTAAACCTAAGAGTAACCTTTAACCCTAACCCTATTCCCTAACCCTAAGCCCTCACCCTAACACTAAACTTCATCCTTAACCCTAACCATAATCCTAACCCTAAATCTAATTCTCAGACTTTTGCTTTCTTAGAGTTTAGAAAGCCTGCAATCCTCCCATGCCATGCGTGAAAGGAGGCTCTAACACTGTGTCCTGCATGAAACCCACGGGCCCATACCCAGAGTATGATAGAGTGGGTTCCCGGGTACAATCCCAGCCCCCTAAACTCCCCCCGCCCGCCTAATGCAGACAGGGCCCGTGCGCTAAGCATAAACAATACCTTTAACAGATAACCCTAACCCTGAACATAACACCCAACCCTGTTTCTATTTCTCCCCTTAACACGTAAACCTCACCGTGTTCCTAACTTTAACCTCTTATCCTAACGTTAATGCATAACCCATTTCCTGAGAAAAACCCCTATCCCATAATTCTAACCCTATCTCCTAGTCATCACTGTGACACCTAATCCCTAACCCTAATTCTAAACCGCTAACCCTAACCGTAACCCTACCTACAACCCTAACACTGACAGTAACCCTTACTTCTAACCCCAACGCTATGCCTAACAAAAACCCTAACCCTTGACCCTAACCCTTCACCCTAACCCCTAAGCCTTACCCTAACCCTTAACCCTAATCCTAATCCTAAACATTAAACCTAACCCTAGCTCTTAAAGCTAACCCTAAACCTTACCCTCACGACTAGACCTAACCCTGACACTAACCTAACACCTAACCCTAACCAGAACCCCTAAAGCTAACCCTGAACCCTATCCCTAACCCCAGCAGTAAACTTTAACCCTAAACCTAAGCCCAACCCGTAACCCTAATCCTATCCTTTTACCCTAAAACTAACCCCTAAACCTAAACCCTAAACCTCACCCTAACTCTAACCCCAATCCTAATTCTAACAATACCCTTCATAAAACACTAACTCCTAACCGCTAACCCTAACACTAACCAAAAACCCTAATCACTAATCCCTAACCCTAACGCTTAACCTTTACCTTAACCGTTAACCCGCACCCTAAATCTTAACCCTGACCTAACCTTAACCTTTAACTCTAAGCCTAACCCTTAACCCTACAGTAAGGAAGACCCTTAATGCTAATGGGATCCCTTATCCCTAACCCTAACACTACAGCTAAAAATAACCCTAACCTTGGATCCTTACACCTAACCCCTAACACTTACTTTAACCCCAAACCCTAACCCTAATCCTAAGCATTAAACCTAACCGTATCTCTTAACCCTAACGCTAGCCCTTACCCTAACGCCTAGATCTAACCCTAAATCTAACCTACCGCCTAATCCTAACCTTAAGCCCTAATGCTAACACTAACCCTGAACCCTAAACCTACCCGTAACCCTTAACACTAACCCTATCCGTGAACCTTAACCCTGACCCTAACCATTACCCGCACCCCAGCATTTAACCCTGATTCTAACCCTAATCCTTAATGATAAACCTAACACTAAACCCTAACCCTAAGCCCAACACTTAACCCTAATCCTATCCCTTATCCCTAACCCTAACCCTAACCCTAATGCTACCCCCTAAACGTAACCCTAACCGTGACCAGTAAACCTAACCCTAACCTCTAACACAAACCATAGCACATAACTCTAACCCTAAAACTAGCCCTAAACCTAACCCTAACCCTAAACCCTAACTCTTAACCTTAACCCTAAGCGTTAACTCTCACGCTAACCTTTAATCCTAACCCTAATCCTAATCTTCAACCCTAAACATAACACTTAACCCTAACCCTGTACCAAACCCTAACCCTTCATCTTTTTTTTTGTTTTATTTTTTTTTTTATTTTTTTTTTTGCCAATTTGATAGGTAAAAATCCATCCATTTTAATTTGCATTTTTGATAGTAATGTGTTTTTTTTTTCAATTTAATTTTACAGAATCAAAGAGTCTAACATTATATCTTGTTAGATACAGTATGTCCTCATAATGTATACATTATTTCTTGTACAATAATATGAAATAATATGGGAAATATTCATGATAAATTATTAAGTGAACAGTGCAAGTTAAAAACAATAGTTTCATATTTTTTTTCCCCACCCCCCCTTTCCCGAGTCAGCACCTTCAAGTGTTACCACTCCCCAAACGGTGCGCAATGCACTCATTGTGTAGGCATACCCCCATCCTCTCCCGCACCCCCCACCTCAGTCTGATGTCCAATTGGTGTCATTCCCAGATTTGTATTTAGGTGATGATCAGGGAAACCAATTTTCTGGTGAGTACATGTGATGCTTGTTTTTCCAATCTTGGGCTACTTCACTTAATATAATGGGTTCCAACTCTCTCCAGGAGAACCATAGAGATGTCGTATCTTCATCATTCCTTATAGCTGAGTAATATTCCATGGTATACATATACCACAGTTTACTAATCCAATCATTTATTGATGGGCATTTGGGTTGTTTCCACATCTTTGCTATTGTGAATTGTGCTGCTATAAACATTTGGGTACACGTGCCTTTGTTACAGAATGACCTTTTTTCCTTTGGGTATATGCCCAATAATGGGATTGCTGGGTCAAATGGCAGGTCTACTGAAATCTGTTTAAGATACTTCCATAATGCTTTCCACAGGGGTTGCACTAGTTTGCAGTCCCACCAGCAGTGTATTAGTGTTCCTGTCTCTCCACACCCACGCCAACATGTGTTGTTTTGGGTTTTTTTGATAAAGGCCATTCTCACTCCTAACCCCTCATCTTAACCCTAACCGTAAACCTCAACCCTAAACCAAAGTGTAGCCGTTAAACCTAAGAGTAACCTTTAACCCTAACCCTATTCCCTAACCCTAAGCCCTCACCCTAACACTAAACTTCATCCTTAACCCTAACCAGAATCTTAACCCTAAATCTAATTCTCAGACTTCTTGCTTTCTTAGAGTTTAGAAAGCCTGCAATCCTCCCATGCCATGCGTGAAAGGAGGTTCTACCACTGTGTCCTGCATGAAACCCACGGGCCCATACCCAGAGTATGATAGAGTGGGTTCCCGGGTACAATCCCAGCCCCCTAAACTCCCCCCGCCCGCCTAATGCAGACAGGGCCCGTGCGCTAAGCATAAACAATACCTTTAACAGATAACCCTAACCCTGAACATAACACCCAACCCTGTTCCTATTTCTCCCCTTAACACGTAAACCTCACCGTGCGCCTAACTTTAACCTCTTATCCTAACGTTAATGCATAACCCATTTCCTGAGAACAACCCCTATCCCATAATTGTAACCCTATCTCCTAGTCATCACTGTGACACCTAATCCCTAACCCTAATTCTAAACCACTAACCCTAACCGTAACCCTACCTACAACCCTAACACTGACAGTAACCCTTACTTCTAACCCCAACGCTATGCCTAACAAAAACACTAACCCTTGACCCTAACCCTTCACCCTAACCCCTAAGCCTTACCCTAACCCTTAACCCTAATCCTAATCCTAACCATTAAACCTAACCCTAGCTCTTAAAACTAACCCTAAACCTTACCCTCACGACTAGACCTAACCCTGACACTAACCTAACACCTAACCCTAACCAGAACCCCTAAAACTAACCCTGAACCCTATCCCTAACCCCAGCAGTAAACCTTAACCATAAACCTAAGCCCAACCTGTAACCCTAATCCTATCCTTTTACCCTAAAACTAACCCCTAAACCTAACCCCTATACCTCACCCTAACTCTAACGCCAATCCTAATTCTAACCATACCCCTTCATAAAACACTAACTCCTAACCGCTAACCCTAACACTAACCAAAAACCCTAATCACTAATCCCTAACCCTAACGCTTAACCTTTACCCTAACCGTTAACCCTCACCCTAAATCTTAACACTGACACTAACCTTAACCTTTAACTCTAAGCCTAACCCTTAACCCTACAGTAAGGAACACCCTTAATGCTAATGGGATCCCTTATCCCTAACCCTAACACTACAGCTAAAAATAACCCTAACCTTGGATCCTTAAACCTAACCCCTAACACTTACTTTAACCCCAAACCCTAACCCTAATCCTAAGCATTAAACCTAACCCTATCTCTTAACCCTAATGCTAGCCCTTACCCTAACGCCTAGATCTAACCCTAAATCTAACCTACCGCCTAATCCTAACCTTAAGACCTAATGGTAAAACTAACCCTGAACCCTAAACCTACCCGTAACCCTTAACACTAACCCTATCCGTGAACCTTAACCCTGACCCTAACCATTACCCGCACCCAAGGATTTAACCCTGACCCTAACCATAATCCTGAATGCTAACCCTAACAATAAACCCTAACCCTAAGCCCAACACTTAACCCTAATCCTATCCCTTAACCCTAACCCTAACCCTAATGCTACCCCCTAAATGTAACCCTAACCGTGACCAGTAAACCTAACCCTAACCTCTAACACAAACCATAGCACATAACTCTAACCCTAAAACTAACCCTAACCCTAACCCTAACCCTAAACCCTACCTCTTAACCTTAACCCTAAGCGTTAACTCTCACGCTAACCTTTAATCCTAACCCTAATCTTAATCTTCAACCCTAAACTTAACACTTAACCCTAACCCTGTCCCAAAACCTAACCCCTCATCTTAACCCTAACCGTAAAACTCAACCGTAAACCAAAGTGTAACCGTTAAACCTAAGAGTAACCTTTAACCCTAACCCTATTCCCTAACCCTAAGCCCTCACCCTAACACTAAACTTCATCCTTAACCCTAACCAGAATCCTAACCCTAAATCTAATTCTCAGCCTTCTTGCTTTCTTAGAGTTTAGAAAGCCTGCAATCCTCCCATGCCATGCGTGAAAGGAGGCTCTACCACTGTGTCCTGCATGAAACCCACGGGCCCATACCCAGAGTATGATAGAGTGGGTTCCCGGGTACAATCCCAGCCCCCTAAACTCCCCCCGCCCGCCTAATGCAGACAGGGCCCGTGGACTAAGCATAAACAATACCTTTAACAGATAACCCTAACCCTGAACATAACACCCAACCCTGATCCTATTTCTCCCCTTAACACGTAAACCTCACCGTGCGCCTAACTTTAACCTCTTATCCTAACGTTAATGCATAACCCATTTCCTGAGAACAACCCCTATCCCATAATTCTAACCCTATCTCCTAGTCATCACTGTGACACCTAATCCCTAACCCTAATTCTAAACCGCTAACCCTAACCGTAACCCTACCTACAACCCTAACACTGACAGTAACCCTTACTTCTAACCCCAAAGCTATGCGTCACAAAAACCCTAACCCTTGACCCTAACCCTTCACCCTAACCCCTAAGCCTTACCCTAACCCTTAACCCTAATCCTAATCCTAAACATTAAACCTAACCCTAGCTCTTAAAGCTAACCCTAAACCTTACCCTCACGACTAGACCTAACCCTGACACTAACCTAACACCTAACCCTAACCAGAACCCCTAAAGCTAACCCTGAACCCTATCCCTAACCCTAGCAGTAAACTTTAACCCTAAACCTAAGCCCAATCCGTAACCCTAATCCTATCCTTTTACCCTAAAACTAACCCCTAAACCTAACCCGTATACCTCACCCAAACTCTAACCCCAATCCTAATTCTAACCATATCCCTTCTTAAAACACTAACTCCTAACCGCTAACCCTAACACTAACCAAAAACCCTAATCACTAATCCCTAGCCCTAACGCTTAACCTTTACCCTGACCGTTAACCCTCACCCTAAATCTTAACACTGACCCTAACCTTAACCTTTAAGTATAAGGCTAACCCTTAACCCTACAGTAAGGAAGACCCTTAATGCTAATGGGATCCCTTATCCCTAGGCCTAACACTACAGCTAAAAATAACCCTAACCTTGGATCCTTAAACCTAACCCCTAACACTTACTTTAACCCCAAACCCTAACCCTAATCCTAAGCATTAAACCTAACCCTATCTCTTAACCCTAACGCTAGCCCTTACCCTAACGCCTACATCTAACCCTAAATCTAACCTACCGCCTAATCCTAACCTTAAGCCCTAATGCTAACACTAACCCTGAACCCTAAACCTACCCGTAACCCTTAACACTAACCCTATACGTGAACCTAAACCCTGACCCTAAACATTACCCGCACCGAAGTATTTAACCCTGACCCTAACCCTAATCCTTAATGCTAACCTTAAGAGTTAACCCTAACCCGAAGCCCAACACTTAACCCTAATCCTATCCCTTAACCCTAACCCTAACCCTAATGCTACCCCCTAAACGTAACCCTAACCATGACCAGTAAACCTAACCCTAACCTCTAACACAAACCATAGCACATAACTCTAACCCTAAAACTAACCCTAACCCTAACCCTAATCCCTAACTCTTAACCTTAACCCTAAGCGTTAACTCTCTCGCTAACCTTTAATCCTAACCCTAATCCTAATCTTCAACCCTAAACCTAACACTTAACCCTAACCCTGTACCAAACCCTAACCCCTCATCTTAACCCTAACCGTAAACCTCAACCCTAAACCAAAGTGTAACCGTTAAACCTACGAGTAACCTTTAACCCTAACCCTAATCCCTAACCCTAAGCCCTCACCCTAACACTAAACTTCATCCTTAACCCTAACCAGAATCCTACCCCTAAATCTAATTATCAGACTTCTTGCTTTCTTAGAGTTTAGAAAGCCTGCAATCCTCCCATGCCATGCGTGAAAGGAGGCTCTACCACTGTGTCCTGCATGAAACCCACGGGCCCATACCCAGAGTATGATAGAGTGGGTTCCCGGGTACAATCCCAGCCCCCTAAACTCCCCCCGCCCGCCTAATGCAGACAGGGCCCGTGCGCTAAGCATAAACAATACCTTTAACAGATAACCCTAACCCTGAACATAACACCCAACCCTGTTCCTATTTCTCCCCTTTCACGTAAACCTCACCGTGCGCCTAACTTTAACCTCTTATCCTAACGTTAATGCATAACCCATTTCCTGAGAACAACCCCTATCCCATAATTCTAACCCTATCTCCTAGTCATCACTGTGACACCTAATCCCTAACCCTAATTCTAAACCGCTAACCCTAACCGTAACCCTACCTACAACCCTAACACTGACAGTAACCCTTACTTCTAACCCCAACGCTATGCCTAACAAAAACCCTAACCCTTCACCCTAACCCTTCACCCTAACCCCTAAGCCTCACCCTAACCCTTAACCCTAATCCTAATCCTAACCATTAAACCTAACCCTAGCTCTTAAAGCTAACCCTAAACCTTACCCTCACGACTAGACCTAACCCTGACACTAACCTAACACTGAACCCTAACCAGAACCCCTAAAGCTAACCCTGAACCCTATCCCTAACCCTAGCAGTAAACTTTAACCCTAAACCTAAGCCCAACCCGTAACCCTAATCCTATCCTTTTACCCTAAAACTAACCCCTAAACCTAACCCCTATACCTCACCCTAACTCTAACCCCAATCCTAATTCTAACCATACCCCTTCATAAAACACTAACTCTTAACCGCTAACCCTAACACTAACCAAAAACCCTAATCACTAATCCCTAACCCTAACGCTTAACCTTTACCCTGACCGTTAACCCTCACCCTAAATCTTAACACTGACGCTAACCTTAACCTTTAACTCTAAGCCTAACCCTTAACCCTACAGTAAGGAAGACCCTTAATGCTAATGGGATCCCTTATCCCTAGCCCTAACACTACAGCTAAAAATAACCCTAACCTTGGATCCTTAAACCTAACCCCTAACACTTACTTTAACCCCAAACCCTAACCCTAATCCTAAGCATTAAACCTAACCCTATCTCTTAACCCTAACGCTAGCCCTTACCCTAACGCCTAGATCTAACCCTAAATCTAACCTACCGCCTAATCCTAACCTTAAGCCCTAATGCTAACACTAACCCTGAACCCTAAACCTACCCGTAACCTTAACACTAACCCTATCCGTGAACCTTAACCCTGACCCTAACCATTACCCGCACCCAAGGATTTAACCCTGATTCTAACTCTAATCCTTAATGATAAACCTAACACTAAACCCTAACCCTAAACCCAAAACTTAACCCTAATCCTATCCCTTAACCCTAACCCTAACCCTAATGCTACCCCCTAACCGTAACCCTAACCGTGACCAGTAAACCTAACCCTAACCTCTAACACAAACCATAGCACATAACTCTAACCCTAAAACTAACCCTAACCCTAACCCTAACCCTAATGCTAACCCCTAAACGTAACACTAATCGTGACCAGTAAACCTAACCCTAACCTCTAACACAAACCATAGCACATAACTCTAACCCTAAAACTAACCCTAACCCTAAACCTAAACCCTAACTCTTAACCTTAACCCTAAGCGTTAACTCTCACGCTAACCTTTAATCCTAACCCTAATTCTAATCTTCAACCCTAAACCTAACACTTAACCCTAACCCTGTACCAAACCCTAACCCCTCATCTTAACCCTAACTGTAAACCTCAACCCTAAACCAAAGTGTAACCGTTAAACCTAAGAGTAACCTTTAACCCTAACCCTATTCCTTAACCCTAAGCCCTCACCCTAACACTAAACTTCATCCTTAACACTAACCATAATCCTAACCCTAAATCTAATTCTCAGACTTCTTGCTTTCTTAGAGTTTAGAAAGCCTGCAATTCTCCCATGCCATGCGTGAAAGGAGGCTCTACCACTGTGTCCTGCATGAAACCCACGGGCCCATACCCAGAGTATGATAGAGTGGGTTCCCGGGTACAATCCCAGCCCCCTAAACTCCCCCCGCCCGCCTAATGCAGACAGGGCCCGTGCGCTAAGCATAAACAATACCTTTAACAGATAACCCTAACCCTGAACATAACACCCAACCCTGTTCCTATTTCTCCCCTTAACACGTAAACCTCACCGTGCGCCTAACTTTAACCTCTTATCCTAACGTTAATGCATAACCCATTTCCTGAGAACAACCCCTATCCCATAATTCTAACCCTATCTCCTAGTCATCACTGTGACACCTAATCCCTAACCCTAATTCTAAACCGCTAACCCTAACCGTAACCCTACCTACAACCCTAACACTGACAGTAACCCTTACTTCTAACCCCAACGCTATGCGTCACAAAAACCCTAACCCTTGACCCTAACCCTTCACCCTAACCCCTAAGCCTTACCCTAACCCTTAACCCTAATCCTAATCCTAACCATTAAACGTAACCCTAGATCTTAAAGCTAACCCTAAACCTTACCCTCACGACTAGACCTAACCCTGACACTAACCTAACACCTAACCCTAACAAGAACCCCTAAAGCTAACCCTGAACCCTATCCCTAACCCTAGCAGTAAACTTTAACCCTAAACCTAAGCCCAACCCGTAACCCTAATCCTATCCTTTTACCCTAAAACTAACCCCTAAACCTAACCCCTATACCTCACCGTAACTCTAACCCCAATCCTAATTCTAACCATACCCCTTCATAAAACACTAACTCCTAACCGCTAACCCTAACACTAACCAAAACCCTAATCACTAATCCCTAACCCTAACGCTTAACCTTTACCCTAAACGTTAACCCTCACCCTAAATCTTAACACTGACCCTAACCTTAACCTTTAACTCTAAGCCTAACCCTTAACCCTACTGTAAGGAAGACCCTTAATGCTAATGGGATCCCTTATCCCTAACCCTAACACTACAGCTAAAAATAACCCTAACCTTGGATCCTTAAACCTAACCCCTAACACTTACTTTAACCCCAAACTCTAACCCTAATCCTAAGCATTAAACCTAACCCTATCTCTTAACCCTAACGCTAGCCCTTACCCTAACGCCTAGATCTAACCCTAAATCCAACCTACCGCCTAATCCTAACCTTAAGCCCTAATGTTAACACTAACCCTGAACCCTATACCTACCCGTAACCCTTAACACTAACCCTATCCGTGAACCTAAACCCTGACCCTAACCATTACCCGCACCCAAGCATTTAACCCTGACCCTAACCCTAATCCTTAATGCTAACCTTAACACTAAACCCTAACCCTAAGGCCAACACTTAACCCTAATCCTATCCCTTAACCCTAACCCTAACCCTAATGCTACCCCCTAAATGTAACCCTAACCGTGACCAGTAAACCTAACCCTAACCTCTAACACAAACCATAGCACATAACTCTAACCCTAAAACTAATCCTAACCCTAACCCTAACCCTAAACCCTAACTCTTAACCTTAACCCTAAGCGTTAACTCTCACGCTAACCTTTAATCCTAACCCTAATCCTAATCTTCAACCCTAAACCTAACTCTTAACCCTAACCCTGTACCAAACCCTAACCCCTCATCTTAACCCTAACCGTAAACCTCAACCCTAAACCAAAGTGTAACCGTTAAACCTAAGAGTAACCTTTAACCCTAACCCTAATCCCTAAACCTAAGCCCTCATCCTAACACTAAATTTCATCCTTAACCCTAACCAGAATCCTACCCCTAAATCTAATTCTCAGACTTCTTGCTTCCTTAGAGTTTAGAAAGCCTGCAATCCTCCCATGCCATGCGTGAAAGGAGGCTCTACCACTGTGTCCTGCATGAAACCCACGGGCCCATACCCAGAGTATGATAGAGTGGGTTCCCGGGTACAATCCCAGCCCCCTAAACTCCCCCCGCCCGCCTAATGCAGACAGGGCCCGTGCGCTAAGCATAAACAATACCTTTAACAGATAACCCTAACCCTGAACATAACACCCAACCCTGTTCCTATTTCTCCCCTTAACACGTAAACCTCACCGTGCGCCTAACTTTAACCTCTTATCCTAACGTTAATGCATAACCCATTTCCTGAGAACAACCCCTATCCCATAATTCTAACCCTATCTCCTAGTCATCACTGTGACACCTAATCCCTAACCCTAATTCTAAACCGCTAACCCTAACCGTAACCCTACCTACAACCCTAACACTGACAGTAACCCTTACTTCTAACCCCAACGCTATGCGTCACAGAAACCCTAACCCTTGACCCTAACCCTTCACCCTAACCCCTAAGCCTTACCCTAACCCTTAACCCTAATCCTAATCCTAACCATTAAACGTAACCCTAGATCTTAAAGCTAACCCTAAACCTTACCCTCACGACTAGACCTAACCCTGACAATAACCTAACACCTAACCCTAACAAGAACCCCTAAAGCTAACCCTGAACCCTATCCCTAACCCTAGCAGTAAACTTTAACCCTAAACCTAAGCCCAACCCGTAACCCTAATCCTATCCTTTTACCCTAAAACTAACCCCTAAACCTAACCCCTATACCTCACCCTAACTCTAACCCCAATCCTAATTCTAACCATACCCCTTCATAAAACACTAACTCCTAACCGCTAACCCTAACACTAACCAAAACCCTAATCACTAATCCCTAACCCTAACGCTTAACCTTTACCCTAACCATTAACCCTCACCCTAAATCTTAACACTGACCCTAACCTTAACCTTTAACTCTAAGCCTAACCCTTAACCCTACTGTAAGGAAGACCCTTAATGCTAATGGGATCCCTTATCCCTAACCCTAACACTACAGCTAAAAATAACCCTAACCTTGGATCCTTAAACCTAACCCCTAACACTTACTTTAACCCCAAACTCTAACCCAATCCTAAGCATTAAACCTAACCCTATCTCTTAACCCTAACGCTAGCCCTTACCCTAACGCCTAGATCTAACCCTAAATCTAACCTACCGCCTAATCCTAACCTTAAGCCCTAATGTTAACACTAACCCTGAACCCTATACCTACCCGTAACCCTTAACACTAACCCTATCCGTGAACCTAAACCCTGACCCTAACCATTACCCGCACCCAAACATTTAACCCTGACCCTAACCCTAATCCTTAATGCTAACCCTAACACTAAACCCTAACCCTAAGCCCAACACTTATCTCTAATCCTATCCCTTAATCCTAACCCTAACCCTAATGCTACCCCCTAAACGTAACCCTAACCGTGACCAGTAAACCTAACCCTAACCTCTAACACAAACCATAGCACATAACTCTAAGCCTAAAACTAACCCTAACCCTAACCCTAACCCTAAACCCTAATTCTTAACCTTAACACTAAGCGTTAAACTCTCGCTAACCTTTAATCCTAACCCTAATCCTAATCTTCAACCCTAAACCTAACACTTAACCCTAACCCAGTACCAAACCCTAACCCCTCATCTTAATCCTAACCGTAAACCTCAACCCTAAACCAAAGTGTAACCGTTAAACCTAAGAGTAACCTTAACCCTAACCCTAATCCCTAACCCTAAGCCCTCACCCTAACACTAAACTTCATCCTTAACCCTAACCAGAATCCTACCCCTAAATCTAATTCTCAGACTTCTTGCTTTCTTAGAGTTTAGAAAGCCTGCAATCCTCCCATGCCATGCGTGAAAGGAGGCTCTACCACTGTGTCCTGCATGAAACCCACGGGCCCATACCCAGAGTATGATAGAGTGGGTTCCCGGGTACAATCCCAGCCCCCTAAACTCCCCCCGCCCGCCTAATGCAGACAGGGCCCGTGCGCTAAGCATAAACAATACATTTAACAGATAACCCTAACCCTGAACATAACACCCAACCCTGTTCCTATTTCTCCCCTTAACACGTAAACCTCACCGTGCGCCTAACTTTAACCTCTTATCCTAACGTTAATGCATAACCCATTTCCTGAGAACAACCCCTATCCCATAATTCTAACCCTATCTCTTAGTCATCACTGTGACACCTAATCCCTAATCCTAATTCTAAACCGCTAACCCTAACCGTAACCCTACCTACAACCCTAACACTGACAGTAACCCTTACTTCTAACCCCAACGCTATGCCTAACAAAAACCCTAACCCTTGAACCTAACCCTTCACCCTAACCCCTAAGCCTTACCTAACCCTTAACCCTAATCCTAATCCTAACCATTAAACCTAACCCTAGCTCTTAAAGCTAACCCTAAACCTTACCCTCACGACTAGACCTAACCCTGACACTAACCTAACACCTAACCCTAACCAGAACCCCTAAAGCTAACCCTGAACCCTATATCTAACCCCAGCAGTAAACATTAACCCTAAACCTAAGCCCAACCCGTAACCCTAATCCTATCCTTTTACCCTAAAACTAACCCCTAAACCTAACCCCTATACCTCACCCTAACTCTAACGCCAATCCTAATTCTAACCATACCCCTTCATAAAACACTAACTCCTAACCGCTAACCCTAACACTAACCAAAAACCCTAATCACTAATCCCTAACCCTAACGCTTAACCTTTACCCTAACCGTTAACCCTCACCCTAAATCTTAACACTGACCCTAACCTTAACATTTAACTCTAAGCCTAACCCTAAACCCTACAGTAAGGAAGACCCTTAATGCTAATGGGATCCCTTCTCCCTAACCCTAACACTACAGCTAAAAATAACCCTAACCTTGGATCCTTATACCTAACCCCTAACACTTACTTTAACCCCAAACCCTAACCCTAATCCTAAGCATTAAACCTAACCCTATCTCTTAACCCTAATGCTAGCCCTTACCCTAACGCCTAGATCTAACCCTAAATCTAACCTACCGCCCAATCCTAACCTTAAGCCCTAATGCTAACACTAACCTTGAACCCTAAACCTACCCATAACCCTTAACACTAACCCTATCCGTGAACCTTAACCCTGACCCTAACCATTACCCGCACCCAAGCATTTAACCCTGACCCTAACCCCAATCCTTAATGATAAACCTAACACTAAACCCTAACCCTAAGCCCAACACTTAACCCTAATCCTATCCCTTAACCCGAACCCTAACCCTAATGCTACCCCCTAAACGTAACGCTAACCGTGACCAGTAAACCTAACCCTAACCTCTAACACAAACCATAGCACATAACTCTAACCCTAAAACTAACCCTAACCCTAACCCTAACACTAAACCCTAACTCTTAACCTTAACCCTAAGCGTTAACTCTCACGCTAACCTTTAATCCTAACCCTAATCCTAATCTTCAACCCTAAACCTAACTCTTAACCCTAACCCTGTACCAAACCCTAACCCCTCATCTTAACCCTAACCGTAAACCTCAACCCTAAACCAAAGTGTAACCGTTAAACCTAAGAGTAACCTTTAACCCTAACCCTAATCCCTAACCCTAAGCCCTCATCCTAACACTAAATTTCATCCTTAACCCTAACCAGAATCCTAACCCTAAATCTAATTCTCAGACTTCTTGCTTCCTTAGAGTTTAGAAAGCCTGCAATCCTCCCATGCCATGCGTGAAAGGAGGCTCTACCACTGTGTCCTGCATGAAACCCACGGGCCCATACCCAGAGTATGATAGAGTGGGTTCCCGGGTACAATCCCAGCCCCCTAAACTCCCCCCGCCCGCCTAATGCAGACAGGGCCCGTGCGCTAAGCATAAACAATACCTTTAACAGATAACCCTAACCCTGAACATAACACCCAACCCTGTTCCTATTTCTCCCCTTAACACGTAAACCTCACCGTGCGCCTAACTTTAACCTCTTATCCTAACGTTAATGCATAACCCATTTCCTGAGAACAACCCCTATCCCATCATTCTAACCCTATCTCCTAGTCATCACTGTGACACCTAATCCCTAACCCTAATTCTAAACCGCTAACCCTAACCGTAACCCTACCTACAACCCTAACACTGACAGTAACCCTTACTTCTAACCCCAACGCTATGTCTAACAAAAACCCTAACCCTTGACCCTAACCCTTCACCCTAACCCCTAAGCCTTACCCTAACCCTTAACCCTAATCCTAATCCTAACCATTAAACCTAACCCTAGCTCTTAAAGCTTACCCTAAACCTTACCCTCACGACTAGACCTAACCCTGACACTAACCTAACACCTAACCCTAACCAGAACCCCTAAAGCTAACCCTGAACCCTATCCCTAACCCTAGCAGTAAACTTTAACCCTAAACCTAAGCCCAACCCGTAACCCTAATCCTATCCTTTTACCCTAAAACTAACCCCTAAACCTAACCCCTATACCTCACCCTAACTCTAACCCCAATCCTAATTCTAACCATACCCCTTCATAAAACACTAACTCCTAACCACTAACCCTAACACTAACCAAAAACCCTAATCACTAATCCCTAACCCTAACGCTTAACCTTTACCCTAACCGTTAACCCTCACCCTAAATCTTAACTCTGACCCTAACATTAACCTTTAACTCTAAGCCTAACCCTTAACCCTACAGTAAGGAAGACCCTTAATGCTAATGGGATCCCTTATCCCTAACGCTAACCCTAACCCTAAGCATTAAACCTAACCCTATCTCTTAACCCTAACGCTAGCCCTTACCCTAACGGCTAGATCTAACCCTCAATCTAACCTACTGCCTAATCCTAACCTTAAGCCCTAATGCTAACACTAACCCTATCCGTGAACCTAAATAATGACCCTAACCATTACCCGAACCCAAGCATTTAACCCTAACCCTAACCCTAACCCTTGACCCTAACCTTTCACCCTAACCCCTAACCCTCACCCTCACCCTCACCCTCACCCTAACCCTACCCCTACCCCTACCCCTAAACCTAACCCTACCCCTAACCCTAACCCCTAACCCTAACCCTAACCCTAACCCCTAACCCTAACCCTAACCCCTATACCTCACCCTAACTCTAACCCCAATCCTAATTCTAACCATACCCCTTCATAAAACACTAACTCCTAACCGCTAACCCTAACACTAACCAAAAACCCTAATCACTAATCCCTAACCCTAACGCTTAACCTTTACCCTAACCGTTAACCCTCACCCTAAATCTTAACACTGACACTAACCTTAACCTTTAACTCTAAGCCTAAACCTTAACCCTTCAGTAAGGAAGACCCTTAATGCTAATGGGATCCCTTATCCCTAACCCTAACACTACAGCTAAAAATAACCCTAACCTTGGATCCTTAAACCTGACCCCTAACACTTACTTTAACCCCAAACCCTAACCCTAATCCTAAGCATTAAACCTAACCCTATCTCTTAACCCTAACGCTAGCCCTTACCCTAACGCCTAGATCTAACCCTAAATCTAAGCTACCGCCTAATCCTAACCTTAAGCCCTAATGCTAACACTAACCCTGAACCCTAAACCTACCCGTAACCCTTAACACTAACCCTATCCATGAACCTTAACCCTGACCCTAACCATTACCCGCACCCAAGCATTTAACCCTGACCCTAACACTAATCCTTAATGCTAACCCTAACACTAAACCCTAACCCTAAGCCCAACACTTATCCCTAATCCTATCCCTTAACCCTAACCCTAACCCTAATGCTACCCCCTAAACGTAACCCTATCCGTGACCAGAAAACCTAAACCTAACCTCTAACACAAACCATAGCACATAACTCTAACCCTAAAACTAACCCTAACCCTAACCCTAACCCTAAACCCTAACTCTTAACCTGAACCCTAAGCGTTAACTCTCACGCTAACCTTTAATCCTAACCCTAATCCTAATCTTCAACCCTAAACCTAACACTTAACCCTAACCCTGTACCAAACCCTAACCCCTCATCTTAACCCTAACCGTAAACCTCAACCCTAAACCAAAGTGTAACCGTTAAACCTAAGAGTAACCTTTAACCCTAACCCTATTCCCTAACCCTAAGCCCTCACCCTAACACTAAACTTCATCCTTAACCCTAACCAGAATCCTAACCCTAAATCTAATTCTCAGACTTCTTGCTTTCTTAGAGTTTAGAAAGCCTGCAATCCTCCCATGCCATTGGTGAAAGGAGGCTCTACCACTGTGTCCTGCATGAAACCCATGGGCCCATACCCAGAGTATGATAGAGTGGGATCCCGGGTACAATCACAGCCCCCTAAACTACCCCCGCCCGCCTAATGCAGACAGGGCCCGTGCGCTAAGCATAAACAATACCTTTAACAGATAACCCTAACCCTGAACATAACACCCAAACCTGTTCCTATTTCTCCCCTTAACACGTAAACCTCACCGTGCGCCTAACTTTAACCTCTTATCCTAACGTTAATGCATAACCCATTTCCTGAGAACAACCCCTATCCCATAATTCTAACCCTATCTCCTAGTCATCACTGTGACACCTAATCCCTAACCCTAATTCTAAACCGCTAACCCTAACCGTAACCCTACCTACAACCCTAACACTGACAGTAACCCTTACTTCTAACCCCAACGCTATGCCTAACAAAAACCCTAACCCTTGACCCCAACCCTTCACCCTAACCCCTAAGCCTTACCCTAACCCTTAACTTGAATCCTAATCCTAACCATTAAACCTAACCCTAGCTCTTAAAGCTAACCCTAAACCTTACCCTCACGACTAGACCTAACCCTGACACTAACCTAACACCTAACCCTAACCAGAACCCCTAAAGCTAACCCTGAACCCTATCCCTAACCCCAGCAGTAAACTTTAACCCTAAACCTAAGCCCAACCCGTAACCCTAATCCTATCCTTTTACCCTAAAACTAACCCCTAAACCTAACCCCTATACCTCACCCTAACTCTAACCCCAATCCTAATTCTAACCATACCCCTTCATAAAACACTAACTCCTAACCGCTAACCCTAACACTAACCAAAAACCCTAATCACTAATCCCTAAACCTAACGCTTAACCTTTACCCTAACTGTTAACCCTCACCCTAAATCTTAACACTGACCCTAACCTTAACCTTTAACTCTAAGCCTAACCCTTAACCCTACAGTAAGGAAGACCCTTAATGCTAATGGGATCACTTATCCCTAACCCTAACACTACAGCTAAAAATAACCCTAACCTTGGATCCTTAAACCTAACCCCTAACACTTACTTTAACCCCAAACCCTAACCCAAATCCTAAGCATTAAACCTAACCCTATCTCTTAACCCTAACGCTAGCCCTTACCCTAACGCCTAGATCTAACCCTAAATCTAACCTACCGCCTAATCCTAACCTTAAGCCCTAATGCTAACACTAACCCTGAACCCTAAACCTACCCGTAACCCTTAACACTAACCCTATCCGTGAACCTTAACCCTGACCCTAAACATTACCCGCACCCAAGCATTTAACCCTGATTCTAACCCTAATCCTTAATGATAAACCTAACACTAAACCCTAACCCTAAGCCCAACACTTAACCCTAATCCTATCCCTTAACCCTAACCCTAACCCTAATGCTACCCCCTAAACGTTACCCTAACCGTGACCAGTAAACCTAACCCTAACCTCTAACACAAACCATAGCACATAACTCTAACCCTAAAACTAACCCTAACCCTAACCCTAAACCCTAAACCCTAACTCTTAACCTTAACCCTAAGCGTTAACTCTCACGCTAACCTTTAATCCTAACCCTAATCCTAATCTTCAACCCTAAACCTAACACTTAACCCTAACCCTGTACCAAACCCTAACCCCTCATCTTAACCCTAACCGTAAACCTCAACCCTAAACCAAAGTGTAACCGTTAAACCTAAGAGTAACCTTTAACCCTAACCCTAATCCCTAACCCTAAGGCCTCACCCTAACACTAAACTTCATCCTTAACCCTAACCAGAATCCTAACCCTAAATCTAATTCTCAGACTTCTTGCTTTCTTAGAGTTTAGAAAGCCTGCAATCCTCCGATGCCATGCGTGAAAGGAGGCTCTACCACTGTGTCCTGCATGAAACCCATGGGCCCATACCCAGAGTATGATAGAGTGGGTTCCCGGGTACAATCCCAGCCCCCTAAACTCCTCCCACCCGCCTAATGCAGACAGGGCCCGTGCGCTAAGCATAAACAATACCTTTAACAGATAACCCTAACCCTGAACATAACACCCAACCCTGATCCTATTTCTCCCCTTAACACGTAAACCTCACCGTGCGCTTAACTTTAACCTCTTATCCTAACGTTAATGCATAACCCATTTCCTGAGAACAACCCCTATCCCATAATTCTAACCCTATCTCCTAGTCATCACTGTGACACCTAATCCCTAACCCTAATTCTAAACCGCTAACCCTAACCGTAACCCTACCTACAGCCCTAACACTGACAGTAACCCTTACTTCTAACCCCAACGCTATGCCTAACAAAAACCCTAAACCTTGAACCTAACCCTTCACCCTAACCCCTAAGCCTTACCCTAACCCTTAACCCTAATCCTAATCCTAACCATTAAACCTAACCCTAGCTCTTAAAGCTAACCCTAAACCTTACCCTCACGACTAGACCTAACCCTGACACTAACCTAACACCTAACCCTAACCAGAACCCCTAAAGCTAACCCTGAACCCTATCCCTAACCCTAGCAGTAAACTTTAACCCTAAACCTAAGCCCAACCCGTAACCCTAATCCTATCCTTTTACCCTAAAACTAACCCCGAAACCTAACCCCTATACCTCACCCTAACTCTAACCCCAATCCTAATTCTAACCATACCCCTTCATTAAACACTAACTCCTAACCGCTAACCCTAACACTAACCAAAAACCCTAATCACTAATCCCTAACCCTAACGCTTAACCTTTACCCTAACCGTTAACCCTCACCCTAAATGTTAACACTGACCCTAACCTTAACCTTTAACTCTAAGCCTAACCCTTAACCCTTCAGTAAGGAAGACCCTTAACGCTAATGGGATCCCTTATCCCTAACCCTAACACTACAGCTAAAAATAACCCTAACCTTGGATCCTTAAACCTGACCCCTAACACTTACTTTAACCCCAAACCCTAACCCTAATCCTAAGCATTAAACCTAACCCTATCTCTTAACCCTAACGCTAGCCCTTACCCTAACGCCTAGATCTAACCCTAAATCTAACCTACCGCCTAATCCTAACCTTAAGCCCTAATGCTAACACTAACCCTGAACCCTAAACCTACCCGTAACCCTTAACACTAACCCTATCCATGAATCTTAACCCTGACCCTAACCATTACCCGCACCCAAGCATTTAACCCTGACCCTAACCCTAATCCTTAATGCTAACCCTAACACTAAACCCTAACCCTAAGCCCAACACTTATCCCTAATCCTATCCCTTAACCCTAACCCTAACCCTAATGCTACCCCCTAAACGTAACCCTATCCGTGACCAGAAAACCTAAACCTAACCTCTAACACAAACCATAGCACATAACTCTAACCCTAAAACTAACCCTAACCCTAACCCTAACCCTAAACCCTAACTCTTAACCTTAACCCTAAGCGTTAACTCTCACGCTAACCTTTAATCCTAACTCTAATCCTAATCTTCAACCCTAAACCTAACACTTAACCCTAACCCTGTACCAAACCCTAACCCCTCATCTTAACCCTAACCGTAAACCTCAACCCTAAACCAAAGTGTAACCGTTAAACCTAAGAGTAACCTTTAACCCTAACCCTATTCCCTAACCCTAAGCCCTCACCCTAACACTAAACTTCATCCTTAACCCTAACCAGAATCCTAACCCTAAATCTAATTCTCAGACTTCTTGCTTTCTTAGAGTTTAGAAAGCCTGCAATCCTCCCATGCCATGCGTGAAAGGAGGCTCTACCACTGTGTCCTGCATGAAACCCACGGGCCCATACCCAGAGTATGATAGAGTGGGTTCGCGGGTACATTCCCAGCCCCCTGAACTCCCCTCGCCCGCCTAATGCAGACAGGGCCCGTGCGCTAAGCATAAACAATACCTTTAACAGATAACCCTAACCCTGAACATAACACCCAACCCTGTTCCTATTTCTCCCCTTAACACGTAAACCTCACCGTGCGCCTAACTTTAACCTCTTATCCTAACGTTAATGCATAACCCATTTCCTGAGAACAACCCCTATCCCATAATTCTAACCCTATCTCCTAGTCATCATTGTGACACCTAATCCCTAACCCTAATTCTAAACCGCTAACCCTAACCGTAACCCTACCTACAACCGTAACACTGACAGTAACCCTTACTTCTAACCCCAACGCTATGCCTAACAAAAACCCTAACCCTTGACCCTAACCCTTCACCCTAACCCCTAAGCCTTACCCTAACCCTTAACCCTAATCCTAATCCTAACCATTAAACCTAACCCTAGCTCTTAAAGCTAACCCTAAACCTTACCCTCACGACTAGACCTAACCCTGACACTAACCTAACACCTAACCCTAACCAGAACCCCTAAAGCTAACCCTGAACCCTATCCCTAACCCCAGCAGTAAACTTTAACCCTAAACCTAAGCCCAACCCGTAACCCTAATCCTATCCTTTTACCCTAAAACTAACCCCTAAACCTAACCCCTATACCTCACCCTAACTCTAACCCCAATCCTAATTCTAACCATACCCCTTCATAAAACACTAACTCCTAACCGCTAACCCTAACACTAACCAAAAACCCTAATCACTAATCCCTAACCCTAATGCTTAACCTTTACCCTAACCGTTAACCCTCACCCTAAATCTTAACACTGACCCTAACCTTAACCTTTAACTCTAAGCCTAACCCTTAACCCTACAGTAAGGAAGACCCTTAATGCTAATGGGATCCCTTCCCCCTAACCCTAACACTACAGCTAAAAGTAACCCTAACCTTGGATCCTTAAACCTAACCCCTAACACTTACTTTAACCCCAAACCCTAACCCTAATCCTAAGCATTAAACCTAACCCTATCTCTTAACCCTAACGCTAGCCCTTACCCTAACGCCTAGATCTAACCCTAAATCTAACCTACCACCTAATCCTAACCTTAAGCCCTAATGCTAACACTAACCCTGAACCCTAAACCTACCCGTAACCCTTAACACTAACCCTATCCGTGAACCTTAACCCTGACCCTAACCATTACCCGCACCCAAGCATTTAACCCTGATTCTAACCCTAATCCTTAATGATAAACCTAACACTAAACCCTAACCGTAAGCCCAACACTTAACCCTAAACCTATCCCTTAACCCTAACCCTAACCCTAATGCTACCCCCTAAACATAACCCTAACCGTGACCAGTAAACCTAACCCTAACCTCTAACACAAACCATAGCACATAACTCTAACCCTAAAACTAAACCTAACCCTAACCCTAACCCTAAACCCTAACTCTTAACCTTAACCCTAAGCGTTAACTCTCACGCTAACCTTTAATCCTAACCCTAGTCCTAATCTTCAACCCTAAACCTAACACTTAACCCTAACCCTGTACCAAACCCTAACCCCTCATCTTAACCCTAACCGTAAACCTCAACCCTAAACCAAAGTGTAACCGTTAAACCTAAGAGTAACCTTAACCCTAACCCTAATCCCTAACCCTAAGCCCTCACCCTAACACTAAACTTCATCCTTAACCCTAACCAGAATCCTAACCCTAAATCTAATTCTCAGACTTCTTGCTTTCTTAGAGTTTAGAAAGCCTGCAATCCTCCCATGCCATGCGTGAAAGGAGGCTCTACCACTGTGTCCTGCATGAAACCCACGGGCCCATACCCAGAGTATGATAGAGTGGGTTCCCGGGTACAATCCCAGCCCCCTAAACTCCCCCCGCCCGCCTAATGCAGACAGGGCCCGTGCGCTAAGCATAAACAATACCTTTAACAGATAACCCTAACCCTGAACATAACACCCAACCCTGTTCCTATTTCTCCCCTTAACACGTAAACCTCACCGTGCGCCTAACTTTAACCTCTTATCCTAACGTTAATGCATAACCCATTTCCTGAGAACAACCCCTATCCCATAATTCTAACCCTATCTCCTAGTCATCACTGTGACACCTAATCCCTAACCCTGATTCTAAACCGCTAACCCTAACCGTAACCCTACCTACAACCCTAACACTGACAGTAACCCTTACTTCTAACCC
This sequence comes from Eulemur rufifrons, assembly GCF_041146395.1. Taxonomy (NCBI): domain Eukaryota; kingdom Metazoa; phylum Chordata; class Mammalia; order Primates; family Lemuridae; genus Eulemur; species Eulemur rufifrons. The sequence goes on along the minus strand of NW_027182858.1, from coordinate 264,797 downwards.
CAACGCTATGCCTAACAAAAACCCTAACCCTTGACCGTAACCCTTCACCCTAACCCCTAAGCCTTACCCTAACCCTTAAACCTAATCCTAATCCTAACCATTAAACCTAACCCTAGCTCTTAAAGCTAACCCTAAACCTTACCCTCACGACTAGACCAACCCTGACACTAACCTAACACCTAACCCTAACCAGAACCCCTAAAGCTAACCCTGAAACCTATCCCTAACCCTAGCAGTAAACTTTAACTCTAAACCTAAGCCCAACCCGTAACCCTAATCCTATCCTTTTACCCTAAAAGTAACCCCTAAACCTAACCCCTATACCTCACCCTAACTCTAACCGCAATCCTAATTCTAACCATACCCCTTCATAAAACACTAACTCCTAACCGCTAACCCTAACACTAACCAAAAACCCTAATCACTAATCCCTAACCCTAACGCTTAACCTTTACCCTAACCGTTAACCCTCACCCTAAATCTTAACACTGACCCTAACCTTAACCTTAAACTCTAAGCCTAACCCTTAACCCTACAGTAAGGAAGACCCTTAATGCTAATGGGATCCCTTATCCCTAACCCTAACACTACAGCTAAAAATAACCCTAACCTTGGATCCTTAAACCTAACCCCTAACACTTACTTTAACCCCAAACCCAAACCCTAATCATAAGCATTAAACCTAACCCTATCTCTTAACCCTAACGCTAGCCCTTACCCTAACGCCTAGATCTAACCCTAAATCTAACCTACCGCCTAATCCTAACCTTAAGCCCTAATGCTAACACTAACCCTGAACCCTAAATCTACCCGTAACCCTTAACACTAACCCTATCCGTGAACCTTAACCCTGACCCTAACCATTACCCGCACCCAAGCATTTAAGCCTGACCCTAACCCTAATCCTTAAGACTATCCCTAACACTAAACCTCAACCCTAAGCCCAACACTTAACCCTAATCCTATCCCTTAACCCTAACCCTAACCCTAACCCTAATGCTACCCCCTAAACGTAACCCTAACCGTGACCAGTAAACCTACCCCTAACCTCTAACACAAACCATAGCACATAACTCTAACCCTAAAACTAACCCTAACCCTAACCCTAAACCCCAACTCTTAACCTTAACCCTAAGCGTTAACTCTCACGCTAACCTTTAATCCTAACCCTAATCCTAATCTTCAACCCTAAACCTAACACTTAACCCTAACCCTGTACCAAACCCTAACCCCTCATCTTAACCCTAACCGTAAACCTCAACCCTAAACCAAAGTGTAACCGTTAAACCTAAGAGTAACCTTTAACCCTAACCCTCTTCCCTAACCCTAAGCCCTCACCCTAACACTAAACTTCATCCTTAACCCTAACCAGAATCCTAACCCTAAATCTAATTCTCAGACTTCTTGCTTTCTTAGAGTTTAGAAAGCCTGCAATCCTCCCATGCCATGCGTGAAAGGAGGCTCTACCACTGTGTCCTGCATGAAACCCACGGGCCCATACCCAGAGTATGATAGAGTGGGTTCCCGGGTACAATCCCAGCCCCCTAAACTCCCCCCGCCCGCCTAATGCAGACAGGGCCCGTGCGCTAAGCATAAACAATACCTTTAACAGATAACCCTAACCCTGAACATAACACCCAACCCTGTTCCTATTTCTCCCCTTAACACGTAAACCTCACCGTGCGCCTAACTTTAACCTCTTATCCTAACGTTAACGCATAACCCATTTCCTGAGAACAACCCCTATCCCATAATTCTAACCCTATCTCCTAGTCATCACTGTGACACCTAATCCCTAACCCTAATTCTAAACTGCTAACCCTAACCGTAACCCTACCTACAACCCTAACACTGACAGTAACCCTTACTTCTAACCCCAACGCTATGCGTCACAAAAACCCTAACCCTTGACCCTAACCCTTCACCCTAACCCCTAAGCCTTACCCTAACCCTTAACCCTAATCCTAATCCTAACCATTAAACGTAACCCTAGATCTTAAAGCTAACCCTAAACCTTACCCTCACGACTAGACCTAACCCTGACACTAACCTAACACCTAACCCTAACAAGAACCCCTAAAGCTAACCCTGAACCCTATCCCTAACCCTAGCAGTAAACTTTAACCCTAAACCTAAGCCCAACCCGTAACCCTAATCCTATCCTTTTACCCTAAAACTAACCCCTAAACCTAACCCCTATACCTCACCGTAACTCTAACCCCAATCCTAATTCTAACCATACCCCTTCATAAAACACTAACTCCTAACCGCTAACCCTAACACTAACCAAAACCCTAATCACTAATCCCTAACCCTAACGCTTAACCTTTACCCTAACCGTTAACCCTCACCCTAAATCTTAACACTGACCCTAACCTTAACCTTTAACTCTAAGCCTAACCCTTAACCCTACTGTAAGGAAGACCCTTAATGCTAATGGGATCCCTTATCCCTAACCCTAACACTACAGCTAAAAATAACCCTAACCTTGGATCCTTAAACCTAACCCCTAACACTTACTTTAACCCCAAACTCTAACCCTAATCCTAAGCATTAAACCTAACCCTATCTCTTAACCCTAACGCTAGCCCTTACCCTAACGCCTAGATCTAACCCTAAATCTAACCTACCGCCTAATCCTAACCTTAAGCCCTAATGTTAACACTAACCCTGAACCCTATACCTACCCGTAACCCTTAACACTAACCCTATCCGTGAACCTAAACCCTGACCCTAATCATTACCCGCACCCAAACATTTAACCCTGACCCTAACCCTAATCCTTAATGCTAACCCTAACACTAAACCCTAACCCTAAGCCCAACACTTATCTCTAATCCTATCCCTTAATCCTAACCCTAACCCTAATGCTACCCCCTAAACGTAACCCTAACCGTGACCAGTAAACCTAACCCTAACCTCTAACACAAACCATAGCACATAACTCTAAGCCTAAAACTAACCCTAACCCTAACCCTAACCCTAAACCCTAATTCTTAACCTTAACACTAAGCGTTAATCTCACGCTAACCTTTAATCCTAACCCTAATCCTAATCTTCAACCCTAAACCTAACACTTAACCCTAACCCTGTACCAAACCCTAACCCCTCATCTTAATCCTAACCGTAAACCTCAACCCTAAACCAAAGTGTAACCGTTAAACCTAAGAGTAACCTTTAACCCTAACCCTATTCCCTAACCCTAAGCCCTCACCCTAACACTAAACTTCATCCTTAACCCTAACCAGAATCCTACCCCTAAATCTAATTCTCAGACTTCTTGCTTTCTTAGAGTTTAGAAAGCCTGCAATCCTCCCATGCCATGCGTGAAAGGAGGCTCTACCACTGTGTCCTGCATGAAACCCACGGGCCCATACCCAGAGTATGATAGAGTGGGTTCCCGGGTACAATCCCAGCCCCCTAAACTGCCCCCGCCCGCCTAATGCAGACAGGGCCCGTGCGCTAAGCATAAACAATACCTATAACAGATAACCCTAACCCTGAACATAACACCCAACCCTGTTCCTATTTCTCCCCTTAACACGTAAACCTCACCGTGCGCTTAACTTTAACCTCTTATCCTAACGTTAATGCATAACCCATTTCCTGAGAACAACCCCTATCCCATAATTCTAACCCTATCTCCTAGTCATCACTGTGACACCTAATCCCTAACCCTAATTCTAAACCGCTAACCCTAACCGTAACCCTACCTACAGCCCTAACACTGACAGTAACCCTTACTTCTAACCCCAACGCTATGCCTAACAAAAACCCTAAACCTTGAACCTAACCCTTCACCCTAACCCCTAAGCCTTACCCTAACCCTTAACCCTAATCCTAATCCTAACCATTAAACCTAACCCTAGCTCTTAAAGCTAACCCTAAACCTTACCCTCACGACTAGACCTAACCCTGACACTAACCTAACACCTAACCCTAACCAGAACCCCTAAAGCTAACCCTGAACCCTATCCCTAACCCTAGCAGTAAACTTTAACCCTAAACCTAAGCCCAACCCGTAACCCTAATCCTATCCTTTTACCCTAAAACTAACCCCGAAACCTAACCCCTATACCTCACCCTAACTCTAACCCCAATCCTAATTCTAACCATACCCCTTCATTAAACACTAACTCCTAACCGCTAACCCTAACACTAACCAAAAACCCTAATCACTAATCCCTAACCCTAACGCTTAACCTTTACCCTAACCGTTAACCCTCACCCTAAATCTTAACACTGACCCTAACCTTAACCTTTAACTCTAAGCCTAACCCTTAACCCTTCAGTAAGGAAGACCCTTAACGCTAATGGGATCCCTTATCCCTAACCCTAACACTACAGCTAAAAATAACCCTAACCTTGGATCCTTAAACCTGACCCCTAACACTAACTTTAACCCCAAACCCTAACCCTAATCCTAAGCATTAAACCTAACCCTATCTCTTAACCCTAACGCTAGCCCTTACCCTAACGCCTAGATCTAACCCTAAATCTAACCTACCGCCTAATCCTAACCTTAAGCCCTAATGCTAACACTAACCCTGAACCCTAAACCTACCCGTAACCCTTAACACTAACCCTATCCATGAATCTTAACCCTGACCCTAACCATTACCCGCACCCAAGCATTTAACCCTGACCCTAACCCTAATCCTTAATGCTAACCCTAACACTAAACCCTAACCCTAAGCCCAACACTTATCCCTAATCCTATCCCTTAACCCTAACCCTAACCCTAATGCTACCCCCTAAACGTAACCCTATCCGTGACCAGAAAACCTAAACCTAACCTCTAACACAAACCATAGCACATAACTCTAACCCTAAAACTAACCCTAACCCTAACCCTAACCCTAAACCCTAACTCTTAACCTTAACCCTAAGCGTTAACTCTCACGCTAACCTTTAATCCTAACTCTAATCCTAATCTTCAACCCTAAACCTAACACTTAACCCTAACCCTGTACCAAACCCTAACCCCTCATCTTAACCCTAACCGTAAACCTCAACCCTAAACCAAAGTGTAACCGTTAAACCTAAGAGTAACCTTTAACCCTAACCCTATTCCCTAACCCTAAGCCCTCACCCTAACACTAAACTTCATCCTTAACCCTAACCAGAATCCTAACCCTAAATCTAATTCTCAGACTTCTTGCTTTCTTAGAGTTTAGAAAGCCTGCAATCCTCCCATGCCATGCGTGAAAGGAGGCTCTACCACTGTGTCCTGCATGAAACCCACGGGCCCATACCCAGAGTATGATAGAGTGGGTTCGCGGGTACATTCCCAGCCCCCTGAACTCCCCTCGCCCGCCTAATGCAGACAGGGCCCGTGCGCTAAGCATAAACAATACCTTTAACAGATAACCCTAACCCTGAACATAACACCCAACCCTGTTCCTATTTCTCCCCTTAACACGTAAACCTCACCGTGCGCCTAACTTTAACCTCTTATCCTAACGTTAATGCATAACCCATTTCCTGAGAACAACCCCTATCCCATAATTCTAACCCTATCTCCTAGTCATCACTGTGACACCTAATCCCTAACCCTAATTCTAAACCGCTAACCCTAACCGTAACCCTACCTACAACCGTAACACTGACAGTAACCCTTACTTCTAACCCCAACGCTATGCCTAACAAAAACCCTAACCCTTGACCCTAACCCTTCACCCTAACCCCTAAGCCTTACCCTAACCCTTAACCCTAATCCTAATCCTAACCATTAAACCTAACCCTAGCTCTTAAAGCTAACCCTAAACCTTACCCTCACGACTAGACCTAACCCTGACACTAACCTAACACCTATCCCTAACCAGAACCCCTAAAGCTAACCCTGAACCCTATCCCTAACCCCAGCAGTAAACTTTAACCCTAAACCTAAGCCCAACCCGTAACCCTAATCCTATCCTTTTACCCTAAAACTAACCCCTAAACCTAACCCCTATACCTCACCCTAACTCTAACCCCAATCCTAATTCTAACCATACCCCTTCATAAAACACTAACTCCTAACCGCTAACCCTAACACTAACCAAAAACCCTAATCACTAATCCCTAACCCTAATGCTTAACCTTTACCCTAACCGTTAACCCTCACCCTAAATCTTAACACTGACCCTAACCTTAACCTTTAACTCTAAGCCTAACCCTTAACCCTACAGTAAGGAAGACCCTTAATGCTAATGGGATCCCTTATCCCTAACCCTAACACTACAGCTAAAAATAACCCTAACCTTGGATCCTTAAACCTAACCCCTAACACTTACTTTAACCCCAAACCCAAACCCTAATCATAAGCATTAAACCTAACCCTATCTCTTAACCCTAACGCTAGCCCTTACCCTAACGCCTAGATCTAACCCTAAATCTAACCTACCGCCTAATCCTAACCTTAAGCCCTAATGCTAACACTAACCCTGAACCCTAAATCTACCCGTAACCCTTAACACTAACCCTATCCGTGAACCTTAACCCTGACCCTAACCATTACCCGCACCCAAGCATTTAAGCCTGACCCTAACCCTAATCCTTAAGACTATCCCTAACACTAAACCTCAACCCTAAGCCCAACACTTAACCCTAATCCTATCCCTTAACCCTAACCCTAACCCTAACCCTAATGCTACCCCCTAAACGTAACCCTAACCGTGACCAGTAAACCTACCCCTAACCTCTAACACAAACCATAGCACATAACTCTAACCCTAAAACTAACCCTAACCCTAACCCTAAAACCCAACTCTTAACCTTAACCCTAAGCGTTAACTCTCACGCTAACCTTTAATCCTAACCCTAATCCTAATCTTCAACCCTAAACCTAACACTTAACCCTAACCCTGTACCAAACCCTAACCCCTCATCTTAACCCTAACCGTAAACCTCAACTCTAAACCAAAGTGTAACCGTTAAACCTAAGAGTAACCTTTAACCCTAACCCTCTTCCCTAACCCTAAGCCCTCACCCTAACACTAAACTTCATCCTTAACCCTAACCAGAATCCTAACCCTAAATCTAATTCTCAGACTTCTTGCTTTCTTAGAGTTTAGAAAGCCTGCAATCCTCCCATGCCATGCGTGAAAGGAGGCTCTACCACTGTGTCCTGCATGAAACCCACGGGCCCATACCCAGAGTATGATAGAGTGGGTTCCCGGGTACAATCCCAGCCCCCTAAACTCCCCCCGCCCGCCTAATGCAGACAGGGCCCGTGCGCTAAGCATAAACAATACCTTTAACAGATAACCCTAACCCTGAACATAACACCCAACCCTGTTCCTATTTCTCCCCTTAACACGTAAACCTCACCGTGCGCCTAACTTTAACCTCTTATCCTAACGTTAATGCATAACCCATTTCCTGAGAACAACCCCTATCCCATAATTCTAACCCTATCTCCTAGTCATCACTGTGACACCTAATCCCTAACCCTAATTCTAAACTGCTAACCCTAACCGTAACCCTACCTACAACCCTAACACTGACAGTAACCCTTACTTCTAACCCCAACGCTATGCGTCACAAAAACCCTAACCCTTGACCCTAACCCTTCACCCTAACCCCTAAGCCTTACCCTAACCCTTAACCCTAATCCTAATCCTAACCATTAAACGTAACCCTAGATCTTAAAGCTAACCCTAAACCTTACCCTCACGACTAGACCTAACCCTGACACTAACCTAACACCTAACCCTAACAAGAACCCCTAAAGCTAACCCTGAACCCTATCCCTAACCCTAGCAGTAAACTTTAACCCTAAACCTAAGCCCAACCCGTAACCCTAATCCTATCCTTTTACCCTAAAACTAACCCCTAAACCTAACCCCTATACCTCACCGTAACTCTAACCCCAATCCTAATTCTAACCATACCCCTTCATAAAACACTAACTCCTAACCGCTAACCCTAACACTAACCAAAACCCTAATCACTAATCCCTAACCCTAACGCTTAACCTTTACCCTAACCGTTAACCCTCACCCTAAATCTTAACACTGACCCTAACCTTAACCTTTAACTCTAAGCCTAACCCTTAACCCTACTGTAAGGAAGACCCTTAATGCTAATGGGATCCCTTATCCCTAACCCTAACACTACAGCTAAAAATAACCCTAACCTTGGATCCTTAAACCTAACCCCTAACACTTACTTTAACCCCAAACTCTAACCCTAATCCTAAGCATTAAACCTAACCCTATCTCTTAACCCTAACGCTAGCCCTTACCCTAACGCCTAGATCTAACCCTAAATCTAACCTACCGCCTAATCCTAACCTTAAGCCCTAATGTTAACACTAACCCTGAACCCTATACCTACCCGTAACCCTTAACACTAACCCTATCCGTGAACCTAAACCCTGACCCTAATCATTACCCGCACCCAAACATTTAACCCTGACCCTAACCCTAATCCTTAATGCTAACCCTAACACTAAACCCTAACCCTAAGCCCAACACTTATCTCTAATCCTATCCCTTAATCCTAACCCTAACCCTAATGCTACCCCCTAAACGTAACCCTAACCGTGACCAGTAAACCTAACCCTAACCTCTAACACAAACCATAGCACATAACTCTAAGCCTAAAACTAACCCTAACCCTAACCCTAACCCTAAACCCTAATTCTTAACCTTAACACTAAGCGTTAATCTCACGCTAACCTTTAATCCTAACCCTAATCCTAATCTTCAACCCTAAACCTAACACTTAACCCTAACCCTGTACCAAACCCTAACCCCTCATCTTAATCCTAACCGTAAACCTCAACCCTAAACCAAAGTGTAACCGTTAAACCTAAGAGTAACCTTTAACCCTAACCCTAATCCCTAACCCTAAGCCCTCACCCTAACACTAAACTTCATCCTTAACCCTAACCAGAATCCTACCCCTAAATCTAATTCTCAGACTTCTTGCTTTCTTAGAGTTTAGAAAGCCTGCAATCCTCCCATGCCATGCGTGAAAGGAGGCTCTACCACTGTGTCCTGCATGAAACCCACGGGCCCATACCCAGAGTATGATAGAGTGGGTTCCCGGGTACAATCCCAGCCCCCTAAACTGCCCCCGCCCGCCTAATGCAGACAGGGCCCGTGCGCTAAGCATAAACAATACCTATAACAGATAACCCTAACCCTGAACATAACACCCAACCCTGTTCCTATTTCTCCCCTTAACACGTAAACCTCACCGTGCGCTTAACTTTAACCTCTTATCCTAACGTTAATGCATAACCCATTTCCTGAGAACAACCCCTATCCCATAATTCTAACCCTATCTCCTAGTCATCACTGTGACACCTAATCCCTAACCCTAATTCTAAACCGCTAACCCTAACCGTAACCCTACCTACAGCCCTAACACTGACAGTAACCCTTACTTCAAACCCCAACGCTATGCCTAACAAAAACCCTAAACCTTGAACCTAACCCTTCACCCTAACCCCTAAGCCTTACCCTAACCCTTAACCCTAATCCTAATCCTAACCATTAAACCTAACCCTAGCTCTTAAAGCTAACCCTAAACCTTACCCTCACGACTAGACCTAACCCTGACACTAACCTAACACCTAACCCTAACCAGAACCCCTAAAGCTAACCCTGAACCCTATCCCTAACCCTAGCAGTAAACTTTAACCCTAAACCTAAGCCCAACCCGTAACCCTAATCCTATCCTTTTACCCTAAAACTAACCCCGAAACCTAACCCCTATACCTCACCCTAACTCTAACCCCAATCCTAATTCTAACCATACCCCTTCATTAAACACTAACTCCTAACCGCTAACCCTAACACTAACCAAAAACCCTAATCACTAATCCCTAACCCTAACGCTTAACCTTTACCCTAACCGTTAACCCTCACCCTAAATCTTAACACTGACCCTAACCTTAACCTTTAACTCTAAGCCTAACCCTTAACCCTTCAGTAAGGAAGACCCTTAACGCTAATGGGATCCCTTATCCCTAACCCTAACACTACAGCTAAAAATAACCCTAACCTTGGATCCTTAAACCTGACCCCTAACACTAACTTTAACCCCAAACCCTAACCCTAATCCTAAGCATTAAACCTAACCCTATCTCTTAACCCTAACGCTAGCCCTTACCCTAACGCCTAGATCTAACCCTAAATCTAACCTACCGCCTAATCCTAACCTTAAGCCCTAATGCTAACACTAACCCTGAACCCTAAACCTACCCGTAACCCTTAACACTAACCCTATCCATGAATCTTAACCCTGACCCTAACCATTACCCGCACCCAAGCATTTAACCCTGACCCTAACCCTAATCCTTAATGCTAACCCTAACACTAAATCCTAACCCTAAGCCCAACACATCCCTAATCCTATCCCTTAACCCTAACCCTAACCCTAATGCTACCCCCTAAACGTAACCCTATCCGTGACCAGAAAACCTAAACCTAACCTCTAACACAAACCATAGCACATAACTCTAACCCTAAAACTAACCCTAACCCTAACCCTAACCCTAAACCCTAACTCTTAACCTTAACCCTAAGCGTTAACTCTCACGCTAACCTTTAATCCTAACTCTAATCCTAATCTTCAACCCTAAACCTAACACTTAACCCTAACCCTGTACCAAACCCTAACCCCTCATCTTAACCCTAACCGTAAACCTCAACCCTAAACCAAAGTGTAACCGTTAAACCTAAGAGTAACCTTTAACCCTAACCCTATTCCCTAACCCTAAGCCCTCACCCTAACACTAAACTTCATCCTTAACCCTAACCAGAATCCTAACCCTAAATCTAATTCTCAGACTTCTTGCTTTCTTAGAGTTTAGAAAGCCTGCAATCCTCCCATGCCATGCGTGAAAGGAGGGTCTACCACTGTGTCCTGCATGAAACCCACGGGCCCATACCCAGAGTATGATAGAGTGGGTTCGCGGGTACATTCCCAGCCCCCTGAACTCCCCTCGCCCGCCTAATGCAGACAGGGCCCGTGCGCTAAGCATAAACAATACCTTTAACAGATAACCCTAACCCTGAACATAACACCCAACCCTGTTCCTATTTCTCCCCTTAACACGTAAACCTCACCGTGCGCCTAACTTTAACCTCTTATCCTAACGTTAATGCATAACCCATTTCCTGAGAACAACCCCTATCCCATAATTCTAACCCTATCTCCTAGTCATCACTGTGACACCTAATCCCTAACCCTAATTCTAAACCGCTAACCCTAACCGTAACCCTACCTACAACCGTAACACTGACAGTAACCCTTACTTCTAACCCCAACGCTATGCCTAACAAAAACCCTAACCCTTGACCCTAACCCTTCACCCTAACCCCTAAGCCTTACCCTAACCCTTAACCCTAATCCTAATCCTAACCATTAAACCTAACCCTAGCTCTTAAAGCTAACCCTAAACCTTACCCTCACGACTAGACCTAACCCTGACACTAACCTAACACCTATCCCTAACCAGAACCCCTAAAGCTAACCCTGAACCCTATCCCTAACCCCAGCAGTAAACTTTAACCCTAAACCTAAGCCCAACCCGTAACCCTAATCCTATCCTTTTACCCTAAAACTAACCCCGAAACCTAACCCCTATACCTCACCCTAACTCTAACCCCAATCCTAATTCTAACCATACCCCTTCATAAAACACTAACTCCTAACCGCTAACCCTAACACTAACCAAAAACCCTAATCACTAATCCCTAACCCTAATGCTTAACCTTTACCCTAACCGTTAACCCTCACCCTAAATCTTAACACTGACCCTAACCTTAACCTTTAACTCTAAGCCTAACCCTTAACCCTACAGTAAGGAAGACCCTTAATGCTAATGGGATCCCTTATCCCTAACCCTAACACTACAGCTAAAAGTAACCCTAACCTTGGATCCTTAAACCTAACCCCTAACACTTACTTTAACCCCAAACCCTAACCCTAATCCTAAGCATTAAACCTAACCCTATCTCTTAACCCTAACGCTAGCCCTTACCCTAACGCCTAGATCTAACCCTAAATCTAACCTACCACCTAATCCTAACCTTAAGCCCTAATGCTAACACTAACCCTGAACCCTATACCTACCCGTAACCCTTAACACTAACCCTATCCGTGAACCTAAACCCTGACCCTAATCATTACCCGCACCCAAACATTTAACCCTGACCCTAACCCTAATCCTTAATGCTAACCCTAACACTAAACCCTAACCCTAAGCCCAACACTTATCTCTAATCCTATCCCTTAATCCTAACCCTAACCCTAATGCTACCCCCTAAACGTAACCCTAACCGTGACCAGTAAACCTAACCCTAACCTCTAACACAAACCATAGCACATAACTCTAAGCCTAAAACTAACCCTAACCCTAACCCTAACCCTAAACCCTAATTCTTAACCTTAACACTAAGCGTTAATCTCACGCTAACCTTTAATCCTAACCCTAATCCTAATCTTCAACCCTAAACCTAACACTTAACCTTAACCCTGTACCAAACCCTAACCCCTCATCTTAATCCTAACCGTAAACCTCAACCCTAAACCAAAGTGTAACCGTTAAACCTAAGAGTAACCTTTAACCCTAACCCTAATCCCTAACCCTAAGCCCTCACCCTAACACTAAACTTCATCCTTAACCCTAACCAGAATCCTACCCCTAAATCTAATTCTCAGACTTCTTGCTTTCTTAGAGTTTAGAAAGCCTGCAATCCTCCCATGCCATGCGTGAAAGGAGGCTCTACCACTGTGTCCTGCATGAAACCCACGGGCCCATACCCAGAGTATGATAGAGTGGGTTCCCGGGTACAATCCCAGCCCCCTAAACTGCCCCCGCCCGCCTAATGCAGACAGGGCCCGTGCGCTAAGCATAAACAATACCTATAACAGATAACCCTAACCCTGAACATAACACCCAACCCTGTTCCTATTTCTCCCCTTAACACGTAAACCTCACCGTGCGCTTAACTTTAACCTCTTATCCTAACGTTAATGCATAACCCATTTCCTGAGAACAACCCCTATCCCATAATTCTAACCCTATCTCCTAGTCATCACTGTGACACCTAATCCCTAACCCTAATTCTAAACCGCTAACCCTAACCGTAACCCTACCTACAGCCCTAACACTGACAGTAACCCTTACTTCAAACCCCAACGCTATGCCTAACAAAAACCCTAAACCTTGAACCTAACCCTTCACCCTAACCCCTAAGCCTTACCCTAACCCTTAACCCTAATCCTAATCCTAACCATTAAACCTAACCCTAGCTCTTAAAGCTAACCCTAAACCTTACCCTCACGACTAGACCTAACCCTGACACTAACCTAACACCTAACCCTAACCAGAACCCCTAAAGCTAACCCTGAACCCTATCCCTAACCCTAGCAGTAAACTTTAACCCTAAACCTAAGCCCAACCCGTAACCCTAATCCTATCCTTTTACCCTAAAACTAACCCCGAAACCTAACCCCTATACCTCACCCTAACTCTAACCCCAATCCTAATTCTAACCATACCCCTTCATTAAACACTAACTCCTAACCGCTAACCCTAACACTAACCAAAAACCCTAATCACTAATCCCTAACCCTAACGCTTAACCTTTACCCTAACCGTTAACCCTCACCCTAAATCTTAACACTGACCCTAACCTTAACCTTTAACTCTAAGCCTAACCCTTAACCCTTCAGTAAGGAAGACCCTTAACGCTAATGGGATCCCTTATCCCTAACCCTAACACTACAGCTAAAAATAACCCTAACCTTGGATCCTTAAACCTGACCCCTAACACTTACTTTAACCCCAAACCCTAACCCTAATCCTAAGCATTAAACCTAACCCTATCTCTTAACCCTAACGCTAGCCCTTACCCTAACGCCTAGATCTAACCCTAAATCTAACCTACCGCCTAATCCTAACCTTAAGCCCTAATGCTAACACTAACCCTGAACCCTAAACCTACCCGTAACCCTTAACACTAACCCTATCCATGAATCTTAACCCTGACCCTAACCATTACCCGCACCCAAGCATTTAACCCTGACCCTAACCCTAATCCTTAATGCTAACCCTAACACTAAACCCTAACCCTAAGCCCAACACATCCCTAATCCTATCCCTTAACCCTAACCCTAACCCTAATGCTACCCCCTAAACGTAACCCTATCCGTGACCAGAAAACCTAAACCTAACCTCTAACACAAACCATAGCACATAACTCTAACCCTAAAACTAACCCTAACCCTAACCCTAACCCTAAACCCTAACTCTTAACCTTAACCCTAAGCGTTAACTCTCACGCTAACCTTTAATCCTAACTCTAATCCTAATCTTCAACCCTAAACCTAACACTTAACCCTAACCCTGTACCAAACCCTAACCCCTCATCTTAACCCTAACCGTAAACCTCAACCCTAAACCAAAGTGTAACCGTTAAACCTAAGAGTAACCTTTAACCCTAACCCTATTCCCTAACCCTAAGCCCTCACCCTAACACTAAACTTCATCCTTAACCCTAACCAGAATCCTAACCCTAAATCTAATTCTCAGACTTCTTGCTTTCTTAGAGTTTAGAAAGCCTGCAATCCTCCCATGCCATGCGTGAAAGGAGGGTCTACCACTGTGTCCTGCATGAAACCCACGGGCCCATACCCAGAGTATGATAGAGTGGGTTCGCGGGTACATTCCCAGCCCCCTGAACTCCCCTCGCCCGCCTAATGCAGACAGGGCCCGTGCGCTAAGCATAAACAATACCTTTAACAGATAACCCTAACCCTGAACATAACACCCAACCCTGTTCCTATTTCTCCCCTTAACACGTAAACCTCACCGTGCGCCTAACTTTAACCTCTTATCCTAACGTTAATGCATAACCCATTTCCTGAGAACAACCCCTATCCCATAATTCTAACCCTATCTCCTAGTCATCACTGTGACACCTAATCCCTAACCCTAATTCTAAACCGCTAACCCTAACCGTAACCCTACCTACAACCGTAACACTGACAGTAACCCTTACTTCTAACCCCAACGCTATGCCTAACAAAAACCCTAACCCTTGACCCTAACCCTTCACCCTAACCCCTAAGCCTTACCCTAACCCTTAACCCTAATCCTAATCCTAACCATTAAACCTAACACTAGCTCTTAAAGCTAACCCTAAACCTTACCCTCACGACTAGACCTAACCCTGACACTAACCTAACACCTATCCCTAACCAGAACCCCTAAAGCTAACCCTGAACCCTATCCCTAACCCCAGCAGTAAACTTTAACCCTAAACCTAAGCCCAACCCGTAACCCTAATCCTATCCTTTTACCCTAAAACTAACCCCTAAACCTAACCCCTATACCTCACCCTAACTCTAACCCCAATCCTAATTCTAACCATACCCCTTCATAAAACACTAACTCCTAACCACTAACCCTAACACTAACCAAAAACCCTAATCACTAATCCCTAACCCTAATGCTTAACCTTTACCCTAACCGTTAACCCTCACCCTAAATCTTAACACTGACCCTAACCTTAACCTTTAACTCTAAGCCTAACCCTTAACCCTACAGTAAGGAAGACCCTTAATGCTAATGGGATCCCTTATCCCTAACCCTAACACTACAGCTAAAAGTAACCCTAACCTTGGATCCTTAAACCTAACCCCTAACACTTACTTTAACCCCAAACCCTAACCCTAATCCTAAGCATTAAACCTAACCCTATCTCTTAACCCTAACGCTAGCCCTTACCCTAACGCCTACATCTAACCCTAAATCTAACCTACCACCTAATCCTAACCTTAAGCCCTAATGCTAACACTAACCCTGAACCCTAAACCTACCCGTAACCCTTAACACTAACCCTATCCGTGAACCTTAACCCTGACCCTAACCATTACCCGCACCCAAGCATTTAACCCTGATTCTAACCCTAATCCTTAATGATAAACCTAACACTAAACCCTAACCGTAAGCCCAACACTTAACCCTAAACCTATCCCTTAACCCTAACCCTAACCCTAATGCTACCCCCTAAACATAACCCTAACCGTGACCAGTAAACCTAACCCTAACCTCTAACACAAACCATAGCACATAACTCTAACCCTAAAACTAAACCTAACCCTAACCCTAACCCTAAACCCTAACTCTTAACCTTAACCCTAAGCGTTAACTCTCACGCTAACCTTTAATCCTAACCCTAGTCCTAATCTTCAACCCTAAACCTAACACTTAACCCTAACCCCTCATCTTAACCCTAACCGTAAACCTCAACCCTAAACCAAAGTGTAACCGTTAAACCTAAGAGTAACCTTAACCCTAACCCTAATCCCTAACCCTAAGCCCTCACCCTAACACTAAACTTCATCCTTAACCCTAACCAGAATCCTAACCCTAAATCTAATTCTCAGACTTCTTGCTTTCTTAGAGTTTAGAAAGCCTGCAATCCTCCCATGCCATGCGTGAAAGGAGGCTCTACCACTGTGTCCTGCATGAAACCCACGGGCCCATACCCAGAGTATGATAGAGTGGGTTCCCGGGTACAATCCCAGCCCCCTAAACTCCCCCCGCCCGCCTAATGCAGACAGGGCCCGTGCGCTAAGCATAAACAATACCTTTAACAGATAACCCTAACCCTGAACATAACACCCAACCCTGTTCCTATTTCTCCCCTTAACACGTAAACCTCACCGTGCGCCTAACTTTAACCTCTTATCCTAACGTTAATGCATAACCCATTTCCTGAGAACAACCCCTATCCCATAATTCTAACCCTATCTCCTAGTCATCACTGTGACACCTAATCCCTAACCCTGATTCTAAACCGCTAACCCTAACCGTAACCCTACCTACAACCCTAACACTGACAGTAACCCTTACTTCTAACCCCAACGCTATGCCTAACAAAAACCCTAACCCTTGACCGTAACCCTTCACCCTAACCCCTAAGCCTTACCCTAACCCTTAAACCTAATCCTAATCCTAACCATTAAACCTAACCCTAGCTCTTAAAGCTAACCCTAAACCTTACCCTCACGACTAGACCAACCCTGACACTAACCTAACACCTAACCCTAACCAGAACCCCTAAAGCTAACCCTGAAACCTATCCCTAACCCTAGCAGTAAACTTTAACCCTAAACCTAAGCCCAACCCGTAACCCTAATCCTATCCTTTTACCCTAAAAGTAACCCCTAAACCTAACCCCTATACCTCACCCTAACTCTAACCCCAATCCTAATTCTAACCATACCCCTTCATAAAACACTAACTCCTAACCGCTAACCCTAACACTAACCGAAAACCCTAATCACTAATCCCTAACCCTAACGCTTAACCTTTACCCTAACCGTTAACCCTCACCCTAAATCTTAACACTGACCCTAACCTTAACCTTAAACTCTAAGCCTAACCCTTAACCCTACAGTAAGGAAGACCCTTAATGCTAATGGGATCCCTTATCCCTAACCCTAACACTACAGCTAAAAATAACCCTAACCTTGGATCCTTAAACCTAACCCCTAACACTTACTTTAACCCCAAACCCAAACCCTAATCATAAGCATTAAACCTAACCCTATCTCTTAACCCTAACGCTAGCCCTTACCCTAACGCCTAGATCTAACCCTAAATCTAACCTACCGCCTAATCCTAACCTTAAGCCCTAATGCTAACACTAACCCTGAACCCTAAATCTACCCGTAACCCTTAACACTAACCCTATCCGTGAACCTTAACCCTGACCCTAACCATTACCCGCACCCAAGCATTTAAGCCTGACCCTAACCCTAATCCTTAATACTATCCCTAACACTAAACCTCAACCCTAAGCCCAACACTTAACCCTAATCCTATCCCTTAACCCTAACCCTAACCCTAACCCTAATGCTACCCCCTAAACGTAACCCTAACCGTGACCAGTAAACCTACCCCTAACCTCTAACACAAACCATAGCACATAACTCTAACCCTAAAACTAACCCTAACCCTAACCCTAAACCCCAACTCTTAACCTTAACCCTAAGCGTTAACTCTCACGCTAACCTTTAATCCTAACCCTAATCCTAATCTTCAACCCTAAACCTAACACTTAACCCTAACCCTGTACCAAACCCTAACCCCTCATCTTAACCCTAACCGTAAACCTCAACCCTAAACCAAAGTGTAACCGTTAAACCTAAGAGTAACCTTTAACCCTAACCCTCTTCCCTAACCCTAAGCCCTCACCCTAACACTAAACTTCATCCTTAACCCTAACCAGAATCCTAACCCTAAATCTAATTCTCAGACTTCTTGCTTTCTTAGAGTTTAGAAAGCCTGCAATCCTCCCATGCCATGCGTGAAAGGAGGCTCTACCACTGTGTCCTGCATGAAACCCACGGGCCCATACCCAGAGTATGATAGAGTGGGTTCCCGGGTACAATCCCAGCCCCCTAAACTCCCCCCGCCCGCCTAATGCAGACAGGGCCCGTGCGCTAAGCATAAACAATACCTTTAACAGATAACCCTAACCCTGAACATAACACCCAACCCTGTTCCTATTTCTCCCCTTAACACGTAAACCTCACCGTGCGCCTAACTTTAACCTCTTATCCTAACGTTAATGCATAACCCATTTCCTGAGAACAACCCCTATCCCATAATTCTAACCCTATCTCCTAGTCATCACTGTGACACCTAATCCCTAACCCTAATTCTAAACTGCTAACCCTAACCGTAACCCTACCTACAACCCTAACACTGACAGTAACCCTTACTTCTAACCCCAACGCTATGCGTCACAAAAACCCTAACCCTTGACCCTAACCCTTCACCCTAACCCCTAAGCCTTACCCTAACCCTTAACCCTAATCCTAATCCTAACCATTAAACGTAACCCTAGATCTTAAAGCTAACCCTAAACCTTACCCTCACGACTAGACCTAACCCTGACACTAACCTAACACCTAACCCTAACAAGAACCCCTAAAGCTAACCCTGAACCCTATCCCTAACCCTAGCAGTAAACTTTAACCCTAAACCTAAGCCCAACCCGTAACCCTAATCCTATCCTTTTACCCTAAAACTAACCCCTAAACCTAACCCCTATACCTCACCGTAACTCTAACCCCAATCCTAATTCTAACCATACCCCTTCATAAAACACTAACTCCTAACCGCTAACCCTAACACTAACCAAAACCCTAATCACTAATCCCTAACCCTAACGCTTAACCTTTACCCTAACCGTTAACCCTCACCCTAAATCTTAACACTGACCCTAACCTTAACCTTTAACTCTAAGCCTAACCCTTAACCCTACTGTAAGGAAGACCCTTAATGCTAATGGGATCCCTTATCCCTAACCCTAACACTACAGCTAAAAATAACCCTAACCTTGGATCCTTAAACCTAACCCCTAACACTTACTTTAACCCCAAACTCTAACCCTAATCCTAAGCATTAAACCTAACCCTATCTCTTAACCCTAACGCTAGCCCTTACCCTAACGCCTAGATCTAACCCTAAATCTAACCTACCGCCTAATCCTAACCTTAAGCCCTAATGTTAACACTAACCCTGAACCCTATACCTACCCGTAACCCTTAACACTAACCCTATCCGTGAACCTAAACCCTGACCCTAATCATTACCCGCACCCAAACATTTAACCCTGACCCTAACCCTAATCCTTAATGCTAACCCTAACACTAAACCCTAACCCTAAGCCCAACACTTATCTCTAATCCTATCCCTTAATCCTAACCCTAACCCTAATGCTACCCCCTAAACGTAACCCTAACCGTGACCAGTAAACCTAACCCTAACCTCTAACACAAACCATAGCACATAACTCTAAGCCTAAAACTAACCCTAACCCTAACCCTAACCCTAAACCCTAATTCTTAACCTTAACACTAAGCGTTAATCTCACGCTAACCTTTAATCCTAACCCTAATCCTAATCTTCAACCCTAAACCTAACACTTAACCCTAACCCTGTACCAAACCCTAACCCCTCATCTTAATCCTAACCGTAAACCTCAACCCTAAACCAAAGTGTAACCGTTAAACCTAAGAGTAACCTTTAACCCTAACCCTAATCCCTAACCCTAAGCCCTCACCCTAACACTAAACTTCATCCTTAACCCTAACCAGAATCCTACCCCTAAATCTAATTCTCAGACTTCTTGCTTTCTTAGAGTTTAGAAAGCCTGCAATCCTCCCATGCCATGCGTGAAAGGAGGCTCTACCACTGTGTCCTGCATGAAACCCACGGGCCCATACCCAGAGTATGATAGAGTGGGTTCCCGGGTACAATCCCAGCCCCCTAAACTGCCCCCGCCCGCCTAATGCAGACAGGGCCCGTGCGCTAAGCATAAACAATACCTATAACAGATAACCCTAACCCTGAACATAACACCCAACCCTGTTCCTATTTCTCCCCTTAACACGTAAACCTCACCGTGCGCCTAACATTAACCTCTTATCCTAACGTTAATGCATAACCCATTTCCTGAGAACAACCCCTATCCCATAATTCTAACCCTATCTCCTAGTCATCACTGTGACACCTAATCCCTAATCCTAATTCTAAACCGCTAACCCTAACCGTAACCCTACCTACAACCCTAACACTGACAGTAACCCTTACTTCTAACCCCAACGCTATGCCTAACAAAAACCCTAACCCTTGAACCTAACCCTTCACCCTAACCCCTAAGCCTTACCTAACCCTTAACCCTAATCCTAATCCTAACCATTAAACCTAACCCTAGCTCTTAAAGCTAACCCTAAACCTTACCCTCACGACTAGACCTAACACTGAAATTAACCTAACACCTAACCCTAACCAGAACCCCTAAAGCTAACCCTGAACCCTATCTCTAACCCCAGCAGTAAACATTAACCCTAAACCTAAGCCCAACCCGTAACCCTAATCCTATCCTTTTACCCTAAAACTAACCCCTAAACCTAACCCCTATACCTCACCCTAACTCTAACCCCAATCCTAATTCTAACCATACCCCTTCATAAAACACTAACTCCTAACCGCTAACCCTAACACTAACTAAAAACCCTAATCACTAATCCCTAACCCTAACGCTTAACCTTTACCCTAACCGTTAACCCTCACCCTAAATCTTAACACTGACCCTAACCTTAACATTTAACTCTAAGCCTAACCCTTAACCCTACAGTAAGGAAGACCCTTAATGCTAATGGGATCCCTTCTCCCTAACCCTAACACTACAGCTAAAAATAACCCTAACCTTGGATCCTTAAACCTAACCCCTAACACTTACTTTAACCCCAAACCCTAACCCTAATCCTAAGCATTAAACCTAACCCTATCTCTTAACCCTAATGCTAGCCCTTACCCTAACGCCTAGATCTAACACTAAATCTAACCTACCGCCCAATCCTAACCTTAAGCCCTAAGGCTAACACTAACCTTGAACCCTAAACCTACCCATAACCCTTAACACTAACCCTATCCGTGAACCTTAACCCTGACCCTAACCATTACCCGCACCCAAGCATTTAACCCTGACCCTAACCCCAATCCTTAATGATAAACCTAACACTAAACCCTAACCCTAAGCCCAACACTTAACCCTAATCCTATCCCTTAACCCTAACCCTAACCCTAATGCTACCCCCTAAACGTAACCCTAACCGTGACCAGTAAACCTAACCCTAACCTCTAACACAAACCATAGCACATAACTCTAACCCTAAAACTAACCCTAACCCTAACCCTAACCCTAAACCCTAACTCTTAACCTTAACCCTAAGCGTTAACTCTCACGCTAACATTTAATCCTAACCCTAATCCTAATCTTCAACCCTAAACCTAACTCTTAACCCTAACACTGTACCAAACCCTAACCCCTCATCTTAACCCTAACCGTAAACCTCAACCCTAAACCAAAGTGTAACCGTTAAACCTAAGAGTAACCTTTAACCCTAACCCTAATCCCTAAACCTAAGCCCTCATCCTAACACTAAATTTCATCCTTAACCCTAACCAGAATCCTAACCCTAAATCTAATTCTCAGACTTCTTGCTTCCTTAGAGTTTAGAAAGCCTGCAATCCTCCCATGCCATGCATGAAAGGAGGCTCTACCACTGTGTCCTGCATGAAACCCACGGGCCCATACCCAGAGTATGATAGAGTGGGTTCCCGGGTACAATCCCAGCCCCCTAAACTCCCCCGGCCCGCCTAATGCAGACAGGGCCCGTGCGCTAAGCATAAACAATACCTTTAACAGATAACCCTAACCCTGAACATAACACCCAACCCTGTTCCTATTTCTCCCCTTAACACGTAAACCTCACCGTGCGCCTAACTTTAACCTCTTATCCTAACGTTAATGCATAACGCATTTCCTGAGAACAACCCCTATCCCAAAATTCTAACCCTATCTCCTAGTCATCACTGTGACACCTAATCCCTAACCCTAATTCTAAACCGCTAACCCTAACCGTAACCCTACCTACAACCCTAACACTGACAGTAACCCTTACTTCTAACCCCAACGCTATGCCTAACAAAAACCCTAACCCTTGACCCTAACCCTTCACCCTAATCCCTAAGCCTTACCCTAACCCTTAACCCTAATCCTAATCCTAACCATTAAACCTAACCCTAGCTCTTAAAGCTAACCCTAAACCCTACCCTCACGACTAGACCTAACCCAGACACTAACCTAACACCTAACCCTAACCAGAACCCCTAAAGCTAACCCTGAACCCTATCCCTAACCCTAGCAGTAAATTTTAACCCTAAACCTAAGCCCAACCCGTAACCCTAATCCTATCCTTCTACCCTAAAACTAACCCCTAAACCTAACCCCTATACCTCACCCTAACTCTAACCCCAATCCTAATTCTAACCATACCCCTTCATAAAACACTAACTCCTAACCACTAACCCTAACACTAACCAAAAACCCTAATCACTAATCCCTAACCCTAACGCTTAACCTTTACCCTAACCGTTAACCCTCACCCTAAATCTTAACACTGACCCTAACCTTAACCTTTAACTCTAAGCCTAACCCTTAACCCTACAGTAAGGAAGACCCTTAATGCTAATGGGATCCCTTATCCCTAACCCTAACACTACAGCTAAAAATAACCCTAACCTTGGATCCTTAAACCTAACCCCTAACACTTACTTTAACCCCAAACCCTAACCCTAATCCTAAGCATTAAACCTAACACTATCTCTTAACCCTAACGCTAGCCCTTACCCTAACGCCTAGATCTTACCCTAAATCTAACCTACCGCCTAATCCTAACCTTAAGCCCTAATCCTAACACTAACTCTGAACCCTAAACCTACCCGTAACCCTTAACACTAACCCTATCCGTGAACCTAAACCCTGACCCTAACCATTACCCGCACCCAAGCATTTAACCCTGACCCTAAACCTAATCCTTAATGCTAACCTTAACACTAAACCCTAACCCTAAGGCCAACACTTAACCCTAATCCTATCCCTTAACCCTAACCCTAACCCTAATGCTACCCCCTAAATGTAACCCTAACCGTGACCAGTAAACCTAACCCTAACCTCTAACACAAACCATAGCACATAACTCTAACCCTAAAACTAACCCTAACCCTAACCCTAACCCTAAACCCTAACTCTTAACCTTAACCCTAAGCGTTAACTCTCACGCTAACCTTTAATCCTAACCCTAATCCTAATCTTCAACCCTAAACCTAACTCTTAACCCTAACCCTGTACCAAACCCTAACCCCTCATCTTAACCCTAACCGTAAACCTCAACCCTAAACCAAAGTGTAACCGTTAAACCTAAGAGTAACCTTTAACCCTAACCCTAATCCCTAAACCTAAGCCCTCATCCTAACACTAAATTTCATCCTTAACCCTAACCAGAATCCTAACCCTAAATCTAATTCTCAGACTTCTTGCTTCCTTAGAGTTTAGAAAGCCTGCAATCCTCCCATGCCATGCGTGAAAGGAGGCTCTACCACTGTGTCCTGCATGAAACCCACGGGCCCATACCCAGAGTATGATAGAGTGGGTTCCCGGGTACAATCCCAGCCCCCTAAACTCCCCCCGCCCGCCTAATGCAGACAGGGCCCGTGCGCTAAGCATAAACAATACCTTTAACAGATAACCCTAACCCTGAACATAACACCCAACCCTGTTCCTATTTCTCCCCTTAACACGTAAACCTCACCGTGCGCCTAACTTTAACCTCTTATCCTAACGTTAATGCATAACCCATTTCCTGAGAACAACCCCTATCCCATAATTCTAACCCTATCTCCTAGTCATCACTGTGACACCTAATCCCTAACCCTAATTCTAAACCGCTAACCCTAACCGTAACCCTACCTACAACCCTAACACTGACAGTAACCCTTACTTCTAACCCCAACGCGATGCGTCACAAAAACCCTAACCCTTGACCCTAACCCTTCACCCTAACCCCTAAGCCTTACCCTAACCCTTAACCCTAATCCTAATCCTAACCATTAAACGTAACCCTAGATCTTAAAGCTAACCCTAAACCTTACCCTCACGACTAGACCTAACCCTGACACTAACCTAACACCTAACCCTAACAAGAACCCCTAAAGCTAACCCTGAACCCTATCCCTAACCCTAGCAGTAAACTTTAACCCTAAACCTAAGCCCAACCCGTAACCCTAATCCTATCCTTTTACCCTAAAACTAACCCCTAAACCTAACCCCTATACCTCACCGTAACTCTAACCCCAATCCTAATTCTAACCATACCCCTTCATAAAACACTAACTCCTAACCGCTAACCCTAACACTAACCAAAACCCTAATCACTAATCCCTAACCCTAACGCTTAACCTTTACCCTAACCGTTAACCCTCACCCTAAATCTTAACACTGACCCTAACCTTAACCTTTAACTCTAAGCCTAACCCTTAACCCTACTGTAAGGAAGACCCTTAATGCTAATGGGATCCCTTATCCCTAACCCTAACACTACAGCTAAAAATAACCCTAACCTTGGATCCTTAAACCTAACCCCTAACACTTACTTTAACCACAAACTCTAACCCTAATCCTATGCATTAAACCTAACCCTATCTCTTAACCCTAACGCTAGCCCTTACCCTAACGCCTAGATCTAACCCTAAATCTAACCTACCGCCTAATCCTAACCTTAAGCCCTAATGTTAACACTAACCCTGAACCCTATACCTACCCGTAACCCTTAACACTAACCCTATCCGTGAACCTAAACCCTGACCCTAACCATTACCCGCACCCAAACATTTAACCCTGACCCTAACCCTAATCCTTAATGCTAACCCTAACACTAAACCCTAACCCTAAGCCCAACACTTATCTCTAATCCTATCCCTTAATCCTAACCCTAACCCTAATGCTACCCCCTAAACGTAACCCTAACCGTGACCAGTAAACCTAACCCTAACCTCTAACACAAACCATAGCACATAACTCTAAGCCTAAAACTAACCCTAACCCTAACCCTAACCCTAAACCCTAATTCTTAACCTTAACACTAAGCGTTAAACTCACGCTAACCTTTAATCCTAACCCTAATCCTAATCTTCAACCCTAAACCTAACACTTAACCCTAACCCTGTACCAAACCCTAACCCCTCATCTTAATCCTAACCGTAAACCTCAACCCTAAACCAAAGTGTAACCGTTAAACCTAAGAGTAACCTTTAACCCTAACCCTAATCCCTAACCCTAAGCCCTCACCCTAACACTAAACTTCATCCTTAACCCTAACCAGAATCCTACCCCTAAATCTAATTCTCAGACTTCTTGCTTTCTTAGAGTTTAGAAAGCCTGCAATCCTCCCATGCCATGCGTGAAAGGAGGCTCTACCACTGTGTCCTGCATGAAACCCACGGGCCCATACCCAGAGTATGATAGAGTGGGTTCCCGGGTACAATCCCAGCCCCCTAAACTCCCCCCGCCCGCCTAATGCAGACAGGGCCCGTGCGCTAAGCATAAACAATACCTTTAACAGATAACCCTAACCCTGAACATAACACCCAACCCTGTTCCTATTTCTCCCCTTAACACGTAAACCTCACCGTGCGCCTAACTTTAACCTCTTATCCTAACGTTAATGCATAACCCATTTCCTGAGAACAACCCCTATCCCATAATTCTAACCCTATCTCCTAGTCATCACTGTGACACCTAATCCCTAATCCTAATTCTAAACCGCTAACCCTAACCGTAACCCTACCTACAACCCTAACACTGACAGTAACCCTTACTTCTAACCCCAACGCTATGCCTAACAAAAACCCTAACCCTTGACCCTAACCCTTCACCCTAACCCCTAAGCCTTACCTAACCCTTAACCCTAATCCTAATCCTAACCATTAAAGCTAACCCTAGCTCTTAAAGCTAACCCTAAACCTTACCCTCACGACTAGACCTAACCCTGAAATTAACCTAACACCTAACCCTAACCAGAACCCCTAAAGCTAACCCTGAACCCTATCTCTAACCCCAGCAGTAAACATTAACCCTAAACCTAAGCCCAACCCGTAACCCTAATCCTATCCTTTTACCCTAAAACTAACCCCTAAACCTAACCCCTATACCTCACCCTAACTCTAACCCCAATCCTAATTCTAACCATACCCCTTCATAAAACACTAACTCCTAACCGCTAACCCTAACACTAACCAAAAACCCTAATCACTAATCCCTAACCCTAACGCTTAACCTTTACCCTAACCGTTAACCCTCACCCTAAATCTTAACACTGACCCTAACCTTAACATTTAACTCTAAGCCTAACCCTAAACCCTACAGTAAGGAAGACCCTTAATGCTAATGGGATCCCTTCTCCCTAACCCTAACACTACAGCTAAAAATAACCCTAACCTTGGATCCTTAAAC
The DNA here is from genome assembly GCF_041146395.1 of Eulemur rufifrons. Lineage (NCBI taxonomy): Eukaryota > Metazoa > Chordata > Mammalia > Primates > Lemuridae > Eulemur > Eulemur rufifrons. Next base: position 237,915 of record NW_027182858.1, on the reverse strand, counting down.
CTAACCCCTAACACTTACTTTAACCCCAAACCCTAACCCTAATCCTAAGCATTAAACCTAACCCTATCTCTTAACCCTAATGCTAGCCCTTACCCTAACGCCTAGATCTAACCCTAAATCTAACCTACCGCCCAATCCTAACCTTAAGCCCTAATGCTAACACTAACCTTGAACCCTAAACCTACCCATAACCCTTAACACTAACCCTATCCGTGAACCTTAACCCTGACCCTAACCATTACCCGCACCCAAGCATTTAACCCTGACCTTAACCCCAATCCTTAATGATAAACCTAACACTAAACCCTAACCCTAAGCCCAACACTTAACCCTAATCCTATCCCTTAACCCTAACCCTAACCCTAATGCTACCCCCTAAACGTAACCCTAACCGTGACCAGTAAACCTAACCCTA